>NW_006921818.1:1482586-1493727 GCF_000298275.1 Orycteropus afer afer | reverse complement strand
GCTGCTGCATTGTAAATTTTGGTCAATGACATGAGACAAAGTATATGTGAACTGCTGTATGAAAAGTGAATTTACTCTGTAAATCTTCACGCAAATCCTAATTAAAAAAAAAAAAAAAAGTCAAGGGCTCTAGCTCAGTTTCAGAAATGTACTCAGTAAAAGAATAAGAATTTTAAAATCCACCCCCCTTATTTCTTATCTTGCATTTTATTTTTCAAACTGGATATTTACCTATATAGATGAAATACAATTTAAATAAAATAATGATATACAAGCCTAAATCAGGGCTTCAAGCCTGCTATGAATTGAACTGTATCTCCCGCACAAGAGATACTAAAGCCCTAACCCTCCTATCTATTAACATGACCTTGTTTAGAAATAGAATTTTTTTGAAGATGCTATCAGTTAAGCTAACGAGATCATACCAGGGAGGTGTAAGCCCTAATTCCTTGTGAGTAGTGTCTTATAAAAGGGGAAAACAGGCACATAGAGTCGCACAAGGGGAAGACACCAGGTGAACACGCGTCTGTAAGACAAGGAACACCAAGAATTGCCAGTAGCCACCAAAAGCTGGAAGGGAACTATGGAACAAATCTTGTCTCAGAGCACAACTGATCTCCTCACTTGGACTTCTTGCCTCCAGAACTGTGTGACAATAAATGGTCTTTAAAGTTAACTACTTTGTGATATTTTGCTTTATCAAAACCAAAACCAAACCCACTGCCTTCGAGTCGGGTCTGACTCATAGTGACCTCTCCTTGGGTTTCTGAGTCAATACAGAAGTAAATTGCCCAAATTTCCTTCTGAGGAGTGGCTGGTGGGTTTGAAACACCAGCCTTCTGGCTAGCACTCAAATGCCTTAGGCACTATGCTACTGAGCTCCTTATTTTGCTATATTAGACCAATAAAACTAAAACAAAATATTAAAAATTTAATTTTCATTGCTGTTAGTTGTGAGAACATAGTAATTCTAGTATTTCAATGTTTTGTGAAGAAATAAAAGAATGTTCACCATGATGCCTGTTATAGAAAACCCAGAATATTTTCATAATCTTATGCATATCTTGTGTCCTCAAGAACAAGATTTATGTATGAATCTAAGAATTGAAGGTGAACTGAAATACATGACCATAACCAACCTATGAGAAATAAATAACTAAAAATCACAGCTTAAATATAGGTAGGATTCCTTTAGACATCACTCTGAGTACAATATGGAGAAGTACTTCTTCTAAAAGTACTTACCCATAGCCATCGAGTCAGTTCTGACTCACAGCAACCCTATAGAACAGAATAGAAATTCCATGTAGGGTTTTCAAGGCTGTAAATCTTTATGGAAACAGATTGCCTCATTTGTCTCCAGGAGAACAGTTGGTGGGTTTGAACTACTAACTTTTTGATAAGCAACGTAATGCTCAAATCATTGCAAAAGGAGAGTACTTCCTACAGGATGTTGAAAAACTGCTTCATGTCAGAATGCCATTTTTAGAAGACACTTGATTATTATATTGTCTGTTTCCTCCTTCTCTCCATTACTTTCTCTTTCCTGTGTGTAAAGCCCATGGGCAGCTTCCAGGAGAGACAATTTGATGGACTCAGGCTTCCTAGGGCTGGGAGACCAGCTGGTGCCCAATATCAATGCTTGCATATAACTTTATAGAAACTGCATTTGCATTTTATTCCAACTTTTAAAAAGTGAAGTTGAGGATTTAGCCAGGAAACTATACTCTCAGCTTTCTGAGAACAGTAATGATTATAATGATAATTAAAATAACAATATTAATAGTCAGTGTAGTGTCCCAGATAGTGAGCTATTGATACTCTAATAAAGTTTATAAATTTGTATGGGCTTTTGTTAAACTAACTGTAGTTTAGGAAAGGAAAAGGAGTCTGTGATATTTCAAATTAGAAAAGCTGTGTAATGCTTCTAAGTCAGTGTTAATACCTTCTGAGATTAGGAGAGACCTAAGTAGATGAGACAGTTGATACCACTGGTCCCTAAATGTCCCTGGTATTCCATGAGTTCAGGATTATAACAACAGAACCTTATCAAGGTGCCTATTCAATTTCCTGTTTTGTTTACTTTCAACTTGCTGAATTTTCTGATTTGTGTCAAGGGCTCTTTAATTTATCTTGAATCATCTCTTTTAATCATTACCTTTTCCATTCCCATGTCAATTTCATTAATTGCTTCTGTCAGTACACTTGAGAAACCCAAAGGAAGTTCTCAAACCATTTCTCTGATGTCCTGTCATGCCTTGAATCAATATAGGCCTCTAGTGCTCTCTAAAAGGAATCATAGAGATCAAGTTCTGGGCTAAGGATTGGTTCCTCCTTGTAGTCTCAGTCCCCTTTTTTTAAACAGATTGGATTACTATCTAATCTGTTCTAAGGGGTGAAGTTATAAGGAGAGGGTTGCAGTTGAATATTTTTCTAATATTTAAATGTTACTTGTTTTTCTGAAACTTTCTGACCTTTGAGGAAGGCTACCTTATTGGGAGTGATATCTCTAAAAGTTTTTCAGAGATGGGCATGTTTTCAAGCCACAGAGAAAAAAATAATTAATTTTATGTCCAAAACTTACCACTCACATCCAATGTTTACAGTATCGCATTGCTTGTGTACCAAGGAAAGCTGGTGGCATGGTGAAGTGCTTGGCTGCTTATAGAAAGTTTAGAGGCTCAAACTTATGGCAAACATTACAGCCTTGGAAACTCCAAGGGTCTTATAGGGTTGCTATGAGTCAGAATTGACTTGACAGCAATGGGTGTGGATTTTGGTACTGGAACCAGTTCCAAAGTATTTCATGACAGTACAGCCTGCCCAAAACAGCTCATTGTTCAGCAAGGTTTTCATGCTAAGTGACTGTCTCTGGCTAGAGAAGAAGCAGATAGCTGAACACTTCTAGTTTAAGAGGATGTGTACTGACTGCAGGATTTCTCATAGCAAAGTCCATGCACTGGATTCCCAGCCTTTACCACAGGCCTTCTGGTCCTAAATCTAAGGGAGGTTGTCATGGATTGAACTGTGTCCCCCCGAAAAATGTGCCAATGTATCTTGGTTATGATATTCACTGATTTGATTGCTATGCAATGATGTAATATGTCAGTTATGTAATGATGTAATCATCCCCCATGATATGATCTAATATGATAAGCCCTGATACAATGTAAGGGGATTTGCATGAGATGCAGTTGGGATCCAGGGTCCCTTAGCTGAGAACCTCTTTTACCAGGGGAAGACTAATGCTAAGACACATGGAGAACTCCAAGAAATGTCAGGCCCAGGGATGTTGAAATGAGACAAGGAGTTCTCTCCCACATTGTGAGCAAACTCAGAAAAATTCTTCTCCTAGAGCTGACACTGTAAATTCAGATTTCTAGCTTCCTAAACTGTGAGAGAATAAATTTCTGTTTGTTAAAGCCATGCCTTTGTGGTATTTCTGTTACAGCAACACTGGCATTGAACCGCCTGGTGATCTTCTGTTACAGCATCACAATAAGATAAGGGTGACGCCTAACAACAATCACTAGGGTTTTTTTTAGTGCAGAATAAAATTTTTGAACCACTTGTGATATGTACCCTGGTTACATGACCTTAAGAACAAAATACTTTCTTGATTTCATTTCATTAAGTTATAGGCATTGATTAATTTAATGAACACATATTATGTTTACTATTTTAAACTATATGACCATTTGACCCTTTATCATATTATTGTCACTTTCTAATACAAAGTAAGATTGGTCACATGGATGTGAGTAAGAAGTTTGATCTCTCTCTCACTCTCTGCTGTAGGCTTCAACCTACAGGCATCTCTAGCAAACAGAAAGAAGAAAAGTTGCCTCTATCTTAGAATCTGCATTCTGGGGCATCTAGAGTCCTAACTTCTAGTCAGTACCTCTTCCCCACTCTATTTTTCTGTTTCCTTCTAGTTGCCCATCACCTGTTATCTGTGGTAGTTTTCATGTTGTTATGATGCTAGTAGCTATGCTACTAGTATTTTAAATATCAGCAGGATCACCCCTGGTGGGCAATTTTCAGTAGATCTTCCAGACTAAGAAAAACTAATAAGAAAGACCTGGAGATCTACTTCCTATTAGCCAAAGAAAAGCTTGTGGGTATCGGACAAAGGAATATTATTTAATATTCTACTGGAAGGCTAGCCCCCTGGTTTGGAAGGTACTACACAATAGCTGCAAAAATTAACTCAGACATACTAATGATCTTAAAGATGGCATAAGACTGGCACAGGATTGTTACACAAGTTCACCATGAGTTGGAGCCGAGTTGACAGCAACTAACACCAAACCAAACCAAACTCACTGCTATCGAGTCAGATCCAACTCATAGCAACCCCTCCCTCCGCTTCAGAGGTAGTATCTCTATAGAAGTAGACTACCAAGTCTTGCTTCCAAAACTGCAGAACTTCAGGAGGACTGAGTGAAATGAATATGTGTGTGTGGGGGGGGTAGGTTACCACATGGAACAATTGCAGTGTGAACTCATGAAAAGATGAGACTGAGAACAACAGTGTCTGCAGATGGTAATTATTATCATACTCTATTAAAGCATTAGAGCTTCATATACTGATCATACGGTTTATAACAGTGCACATTAATCTATTTATCCAAAAACAAGCTTTCTAAAAATGAAGTGTGATAGTTAGGTTTGTGTGTCAACTTGGCTGGGCCTGGTTGAGTGGCTGGGCAGCTGGTGGTAGTTATTCCCCATGATGAGACTAGCAAATCAACTCCATGGTGGGATCTACCACAAGCAGCTAAGTAGCTGCCTTTGGGATGTGGTCTGCTTCCTATATTTAAGGAGAAGCCTTGGGAATGGTATCTAGCCTATGGCACACTTGGAGCCTGCATATAGCCATGTCTTTGTTCAGCAGCCTGCCATGCTCTGCCGACCTTGGCACTTACAATGGACTTAAATTAATGGCCTGCCATGTGGTTTGGTAACATTGGGACTGTGCCTTTTTACTTGTCAACCTTGGGCTTCCAGCCTCAGCAGCCAGCAGCTGTCTGAGTGAAGAATTGTCTCTAGCTTCAGTGGGCTGGGAGCTGGAGGCAGAGCTGAAGCCCAAGGCTGAAGGGCTTTTACCCAGCGCCTAGAGCCTTGCACTTTGAACTTGGACTTAAAAACCTCCAAATTGTAAGAATAAACTCCTGTCTGTTAAGGCTATCCCATTTGTGGTATATTTCAAGTCAGAGTAGCACTAGGTAACCAGAACATGAAGATACTCCATTCTGACAAGTATGCAGTGAATGGCCCATTGTAGTTCCTCTGCATATCTGATTATAAGATAGTAACAACACAAACATGCTTATTCTAAAACCCTGGGGACTTATATATGTTGGAATTTAAATGTATTTAGATTTTGGAAAGTCAAGACAATTTGCACATATTAGAAGTCTCCCTAATGAGCTCTTTATTATTCTACAACAAAATCTATGGTTATTTTACAGACAAGAACAAATAAAGTGTATAATTAGCCTGTGAAAAGTTTGAAAATAAAAAAAGTTGTTTCTCACATCTAGAATCTGGACTGGCACTCACAGCTAGGCTGTGTTACTCACAGTGGGGAGCTCTGGTGGTATAGTGCCTAAGGCACTGGACTGCTAACCAGAAGGCTGGCGGTTCAAACCCACCATCTATGTCTTGGAAGGAAGGTTGGGCAATCTACTTCCTCGTGATACTGCCTCGGAAACCCAAGGAGAGGTTGCTTTTAGTCAGGGCCTATTCAACGGCACACAACAACAGTCTCACAGTACACTAACATCAGACAGAGTCACTCCAAATCATGATAAAGTGGGACAAACTAAGACAACTTCATAACTTTACCTAAGCATAAACAAAAACAAAGGCATTTTGCCACTCATTATATATCAGACTTAACCCTTCATTAAAATGAGGGACTGTTAATTCTTTACTTTTATGAATTGAATTGTCCCCAAAAAATTGTACTGCAAATCCTGGAGTTTATACTTGAGGATTTAATCCCATTTGAGAATAGAGTTTTCTTTGTTACATAAATGAAGCCATATCAGTTCGTGTGTTTTATACCAATCACTTGTGAGATTATAAAAGAGCAGATTAGGCAAAGAAGAAAGCATCCACACCATCTGAAGATGATACAGGCAAGTAGTTTACGAGTCCAGGAAATCCAAGGATGGCCAGCTAGCGAAGCTGAGACAAGGGTTCTCCCCAGAGGGGACAGAGGAAGTGCCTTCCCCTGGAACCTATGCCCTGAATTCAAATTTGTAACCCCTTAAACTATGAGAAAATCTATTTCTGTCTGTTAAAGTCACTCATGTTTGGTATATTGTGGGTTTTATAGTAGCACTATGAGACTAGCTTTAGTCTGTACTTCCTATGTTGTTTGTTGTAAAAGTCGATTTTAACTCATAGTCCTCCTATAGGACAGAGTAGAACTGCCCCATATGGTTGATTGTATAGTATCTTTTTTAAAATAATATTTCATTGTATTTTTGGTAAAGTTTCCATAGCAAATCAAGTTCCTGTTTGTCAATTTCTACACAAAGTGTTCAGTGATATTTGTTATATTTTTCACAATATGTCAATACTTAATTCCATTCTGATTCAATGATATCTGCACCCCAAATGCAGATTCTCTCTCATGTCATCACTTACGAAAGTCAAAATCTTGAAATGAAAATACATCTTCAAAAATGTCATAGATGCATCTTATTAAACAGATTCCTAGGCAGCCACTAAAAATGATAGTTGCAAAAATTTTTGATGATTGTGGAAAATGTTTATGATACATCATGAGTTAAAAGAAGTAAATAAAATTGTATGCACATCAAGATTCAAGAATATTTACCAAAGTGGACACAATGGCCATTTCTAATTTATTGATATATTTTCTTTACTCTAAAATTTCCCTTCGAGACTTTCACTCTTTGTTTTGTTTTGTTTTCCTGAGATAACTAGGAATATGACATAGTCTTTTGAAATCTTCTCTTTATCTATTTTACTAATCATTATTTTGGATACAATAGCTTTGAAGTCCAAATGAAGAATATGACTTAATCATTACTTGAGTGGCTTGAAGGATAAGAGAGAGAGTATGGAATAACTAACCAAAGCCCACTGTTAGTGAGTTGATTCTGACTCATAGTGACACTACAGGGAAAAGAACTGCCCTATAGGGTGTCCAAGGCTATAAATCTTTCTAGAAGCTAACTGCCACATTGTTCTCCTCCAGAGTAGCTGATGGGTTCGAACTGCCAAACTTTTGGTTAACTGCTGAGTGCTTTAACCACTGTGCCACCAGGGGTCTCTGTAGTCAGGAGTATGCAAATGAAACATACATGAAATCATCAGTTAGCATCACAGTGATTCATACAGTAAACTGGTGGTCATCAGATGTGAAAAAGGAGGAAAAGAAAATTTGAAGCAAAGTTTTTTGTTGTTTGTTTAACTCAAGGTGCATACTTTCTTACTATGGAGGGAAGTGGGGTGGGGCACATGTACAAAGTTAAATTTGGTCCTGCTTGGATTATTCCAATTTACTGAATAAATCAATCCAATGGATGGTATCTTTTACTCTGCTTGCTGGCAAATTACTTTGACATGAGGAACATATTTTTGTTAAGGATAATCTATATTTACAAGTGTTAAAAAATAATTCAACTTGTCAACAGAACTTCTTCCTAAGCATATTTGAAGTAGAGAATCCTTAGGCAATTTATACTTTGGGGTGAGCATCTTTCTTTGATATTTTATTCTCTATAGTAATTCCATTAAAAGAGCACAATTTATTGCACATCTGTCTTTGCAGATTTTGTCAATGCTGAAACCTTTTAGACTGAGAATGGGATTAAATAAAACCCATTTACCAATGTGGTAAAATATAATAGACATCCAGCCCATTAAATGGCCAGTTAAATCAATATATCCACTTGGCAGCAATTTCCAGAAGATAAGGTGAAAACCTCCTATTCTCTTTGATAGATGAGTAAACTTAAAGGGAAGAATTTACAGTAGATTCAATGTGTACCTTGAAGGCTTGTTCATTATTCTCAAATTGCCCTCTCATGTCAGCAGATTTGTGGTTAGTAAACAGAGGGGAGGTTTGTACTCCCGCTCCTATGTGGTTATACAGGTTGCTTTAAAGTAAGTAACTAATGTAGAAAGCAGACAAGTGTTTATACTCTGTTTAAAATAAATTCATAGATTTTAATTTTGGACTGTATACTGTTAAAAATCACCTCCAACAATGTGTTCACTCAATGAGAATGAATATTGAGGGTACGAAGATCATAAGCAGCTAAAGAAAGTAATAATAATAATAATAATTTACAATGTGTTTATATGTGTGTCAGGCAGTGTGTGTTACGCATTTAGTAATTTGGTAAGGAAAAAAAAAAAAAAAAAAACTACAGTCATTTAGTGTTTACAATTTTCCAGAAATTATTCCTGGCACTTATACATGACTGTTATTTTTAACCTTCACAAACACACCTTGAGGTAGATATTATTAAGGATATGGAAACAGAGAATGGAAATTAATTGGCCAAGCATCAATAATAATTCTGAAGCTAATGTTTTAATTGAAGCTTTCTGCTTCTAGATCCACTCCTTTAAAAAACAAAATAATAGGAATGAAAAAAAAGTGTTTTACTTTTTTTTCAATAGTAGTAGTCCTAGGCTAAAGTTGAGTATTATTAATAAGAATACTCTTCTGTGGATCGAGATTCTGTTGTGCTGCCTACAACTGTCCGTGAGTGAACAATCCACCACTTGGCCTAAAGATCTTAGATTCATCATTTGTTGGAGTCAACAGCCGGTGTACTGCCTGCCAGCCTTGAGCTCCTCAGCCCCTGCAGCTGCAAGAGTCGGAAAAAGCCTCCAGCTTGACATGTGATCCAGGAACTTTGGACTTGCCAGCTTCTATAAGTGTTCTTGTAAGCTTAATTTTGTAAGCTTGTAAGCCTTATAAGCTTGACATTTGATCCAAGGCTGGATTAAGATATAGAGGGCCCCTACATTCCCTGAGAGTCAGTGCCTGGAATTCAGAATTTTAGCCTCCAGAAGATATCCAAGTAACCCCAAGGACACTCAGGACCTGGAAGACTGAAAAGGTGTGACATCCCCCTTGCTACTCTTATACCCCACACCTGCTTGGTGAATGGGCGTTTGGCCATCCCCAACTCCAACTCACCTTCTGGGCCTGAAGGAACTCCATCCCATTCTGTGTGCTTGGACGGAGCCTGGGTGTGCTGCCCTGCCCTCCCCCAATTTTTTTTTTTTCTGTTTCTTTTTTCGGATTTTTAGTTTGCTTGCTTTTGTCTGTTTTAAAACTACTACTATTATTAATAATTTTGTCCTTTTTACTATTATTTCCCTTCCAGGTCCTAGTTTTCAGCTTTTTTCTTTTCCCTGTTCCTGGTTGCAAAATTATTTTTCTTCTTTTTCTTGGTTAACCCCATTCCTTGTTTTTTTTTTTGTATTTTTTTCATTTTTTTCTTCTATTCTTCTTCTCTGCCTTTTTTTCTCTTACTGCCCTATCCCCACATATCGCAGGTTTTCTTGTTTTATTGGCTGACCTTCTTGTTTGTCTGGAGGGTGCAGCCATTTTGATTGTTTACATGTGGCAGCCATTTTGTATATTTAAAATGACAGAGGGTGCAGCCATTCTGAATGTTTAAAAATGGCGGCCATTTTGAATATTTAAAGTGACCGAGGGCACAGCCATTTTGAATGTTTACAAGTGGCAGCCATTTTGGATATTTAAAGTGATCGAGGGCACAGCCATTTTGAATGTTTACAAGTGGCAACCATATTGGATTTTAAAGTGATAGTATTTTCATTCAGATTCCAGGGATCTAAGAACAGGTAGTGAGGCGGGAAGCAGGGAGAGGACAGAAAAGACAAAAGGGACGGGAACAGATTGAGGAGTCAGCCACAGGAACAAAGGTGAAGACAGAGAACCCAGGCCACGCCTCACAAGGAGAGAGGCAGGAAGGCAAGGAGAGGACAGAAAAGGCAAAGGGGATAGGAACAGATTGAGGAGTCAACTGCAGGGAGCCAGGTGAGGAGAGGGAACCCAGGCCATCCACAACAAGCAGCTAGGTGGGAAGCAGGGAGAGTACAGAAAAGGCAAAAGGGGACTGAAATAGATCAAGGAGTTAGCTGCAGGGATCCAGGTAAGGGTGGTTGGAGGGGTTTCCAACAGCTGAAGGAGACAAACTTTTCTATTGATTTGTCCTACTGTGGTAATGTGTTGCTCTGAGTCTTGAGGCTGTGCCACTGATGGTTCAAACACAGTGGGAAGCACCTGTTGCACAGGTAACAGCCCGGCTTGCAGACTGAGACAGACTAGGAAGAAGGAGGAGGCCATCCACTTCTCAAAGAATTGACCAGGGAAAACCTTACGAATAGCAGAGAAACACTGTCTGATATATTAATGCACAACTTTATGAATACTCCAGAAACATTGTCCAATACAGAGGAGGAAGATGAGTCACTTAGCTCAGAAAGCTGTCGAAGTAGGAGTGGGCAAAAGCCACATTATCAGAGTAAAATCAGTCTTACTCATATGGATAAGGTAAAGCTCTCGAGACCTCCATTTGCTGATGTGGCACCACTTAAATTGAGAAGAAATAGCAGCAAACATCCATTAATAATAGTAACTTGGAACGTACTAACTACGAATCTGGGAAAATTAGAAGTTGTCAAAAATGAAATGGAATGCATGAAGATTGATATCCTAGGCATTAGTGAGCTGAAATGGAGTGGTTTTGGCCATTTTGAATCAGACAACCATATGATCTACCATGCCAAGAATGACAGTTTAAAGATGAATGGCGTGGCATTCATCATCACAAAGGATGTTTCAAGATCTGTCCTGAAGTACAGTGCTGTCAGTGATAGAATAACATTCATATGCCTACAAGGAAGACACGTTAATACGGCTATTATTCAAAATTATGCACCAACTACCAAAGCCAAAGATGAGGAAATTGAAGATTTTTATCAGCTTCTGCAATCTGAAATTGACCAAATTTGTAATCAAGGTGTGCTAGTTATCACTGGTGACTGGAATGCAAAAGTTGGAAACAAAGAAGAATCACCAGTAGTTGGAAAATTTGGCCTTGGTGACAGAA
>NW_006921818.1:1476490-1480599 GCF_000298275.1 Orycteropus afer afer | reverse complement strand
TACTTTGGTCATGTTGTCAGAGGGGACCATTCCCTGGAGAAGGATGTCATGCTTGGTAAGGTGGGGGGGGTTGATGAAAGAGGGGAAGACCCTTAATGAGATGGATTGACATGGTGGCTGCAACAAGGGGCTCAAGTATAACAAGGATCATGGAGCTGGTGCAGGATCGGGCAGTGTTTCATTCTGCTGTGCATGGGGTTGTTATGAGTCGGAAACGACTTGAGGTCACCTAACAACAACAACATAAATAAGAATGAACTCATCTGGTGGTGGTTCAGGAAACAGAAGTCAGGGACTAAAATTAGGGTCTAACATTCAACTCACGCAAGAAGAAACATGTCATCCCACAAAATATCCCACAAAATGCTCAAGGTAAAAATATGAGCTGAGGCATTACCATAACTAGAATTCAAATGGGGTAATGCCTAAAGCATTTGACCACCAGCCACTCTTTGGAAGGAAGATGGGGCAATCTACTTCCTTAGAGATACAGACTCGGAAATCCAAGGAGGGGTCAGTATAAGTCCAATTTACTTGCTAGCAGTGAGTTTTGGTTTAGAGTTACAATTAAACAAAAGAATTAAATAATGACCCTAAATGAAGCAATATGCCTCGAAGTCACTAATTTTGTTCAGAGACTGTCCAGGTTCATTGTATATTAATTGAATCCAGAGACTCAAAGCAGTGTTGCTTACAGGCAGAGCACATCTACATTAAGTCAGAGCGAGTTCATTTAATTTTCTAAGTCTGCTCCATTCTTTATCTGGGTTTGACAGTATTCTTGGAAGATTTAACCTCTTTAAGCCTCTATTTCTTTATTTGTCAAAAAAAAAAAAAAGGACAGATAATACTTAATTCACAGATTTTTACAGGAGAATTTAAGTTTTGGTATAATACATGTAAAGCATTTAGCCTATTAATTGGCCCTTAATAAATATCTAATAAATATTTATATTTTCAGTAGATACTCTATGTATGTATGTATATATATATAGATATATATACACACACACACTCTTTATATTTATACATGATAATTATGTGTATATTTAAAAGTATATATGTGCATATACTTATATGGACTTGTATAAGCATTGTGTGTGTGTGTGTGTGTGTGTGTATATATATACATGTGTGTAATATATATATTGCATATATTTTGTAATATTTAAAGAATATTCTATGGGTGAGGTTGTATCTGATCTTTTTGATCATGTAATATAAACATGCTTCATTTTAATATTTTAGTATAATTTCTTCAAAAAGAACAACTTTTTAATGGGTATACAACACTCCATTCTATGGGTGACCATAAATTTGCTTAATCATTTTACATATTGTTGGGCATTTAAGAAATATCTCATTTTCCCCCAATGTAATGGGCATCTTTTTTAGAATTTTCCATGTTATCTCTGTTGAATTATTTTGTTGGAATGGGAAAGGAAAAAAAAATATGGTACACTTAATTTTAATTACAAAAATAATACAATAAATATATGTTGGAGTACCTATGATAAGATACATTAATAGCTTAATTTATAATAAATTACCTGCACATTTTTTTCTTCCTAAAAATGGGTTGGGCATAGTTCACATAGTGTCTATAGGATAATTTGATAAAGATAAAGGATTATTATTTTAAAAGCAATCATTTAAGCTGTGGAAGCCGAAGAAATAAATTAGCATTGACTGAGTAATGCTAATTACAGATTACACATCAGATGATGTGATGGGCAGTTCCTGTAACCTTACTTAATCTTACTACAGCCCCGAGGAAGCAGAAGTATACACAAGTCAGTATAACCTATCCTGCCTCATTTAATTACTGACTAGCAAATTGGACTTGAATTCAATTCTGAGTCTCTACTTCTTCAAAACAGAAGCATATACAGAAATTTTCTGAATGTGTGCAAGACTTTAAGCTTAGCATTGCAGGGTGACAACCAAAGATATCTTTTCCCCACTGTGCTTCTTTGTTCTGAATGCATCCTGAATCTTTAACACTGGAGAATGGAAGGAAGGGAAACAAGTGCATGTGTTTTGAGCTCCTTTATCTGGGGCTCGAAGATAGTCACCGAGTGTGGAAACACAAAGAATTCCAAGGGTCCAGTCTGAAATTCTCTTTAATTGTTTATAGATTTAGAGAATGTACTAGAAATCTTAAGGGACCAGGGACTGGCATAAGGGGAAAGGAAGTATTGGAGTGAACACAAAAGGGACCAGAGTTCGAGAACCAAATTTCTATTCTAGAGTGATAGGCTCTTGACAAATTAATTATCCTGTTGGCTTATTGTATAAATATACCTTTAGCTACTGGCCTGATGGGAAATATGCCCCTTGTTTAGTAACTGTTCTAAAGATGAGATACTTCTCTGTCTTGGTGCTATTGGGCATACAATGCTGGGAACTCCATCGTCTCCACATGAGCCATATAACAAGAAGGGAAGAATTGATTTTCAGGGTAAAGAGTCTTCTGAGTTAATCTTCTCATATACAAATATATTAAGCATGGTCCTTTAGGAGTCAGTAATTGACTCTTGTGGCCCTGATGTAACAAATTTAGGCTTGGTGTAGGTGGTTATTCATGGTCTTTTGTGGGCTATTTCTTACAACCAATGCCAAGTTACACAGACCCACCAGCCACTCCTCGGAAGGAAGGTTGGGCATGCCTACTTCCGTAGTGATACTGCCTCGGAAACCCAAGGAGGGGTCGCTATGAGTCAGGGCCCACTCGATGGCAAATAACAACAACAACAACAACAACAAAACATAACTTTAAGCTAGGACTGGGAATAGCTTTCATTGTCATTGCTGTTAGCATCTTAATGGTTTAAAATGATAAGGTGCATATTACGGCAAGCAAGCCTGCTGGAGGGGGATTTTGTGTTTCCAAGACAGCACAGTAAGAACACTCTCACTCATATTTCCTAATCAGTGTTACCACAGATGCTTGTTCAAATTATCTTCCACACTTCAAGACATGGGAACTTCTGAAATATCCTTTGCAGCAGTGTCAGTTTTCAGGGATTTTCTTACAGTGTATCTGGGCATAGAAATTTGCCTTATGTTAGCTACTGACACATGTTCTTCCATTTGACCCTCGTTGTTGGACCTTCCTTGCTTATCTCTGCTGGTTCAATATACCACTTGCTGATTAATAATAATAATAAATCATCAAATTGATTCTGACTCATAGCAACCCCAAGAGAGATGTTACAGAGTAGGACTCCTCCAAAGAGGTTTCTTTGCTGCAGTCTTTATGGGAGCAGATCACCAGACTTTTCTTCTGCAGCACCACATGGAGGGTTTAAACTGACAAGTTTTAATAATAGAGAGCAAGCTATTTGTGCCTCCAAGGACTTTTAGTTTGCTGATACCCATTCTCTACAAATTCTAGACACTTTTCTTTTGACTGAGGTTGTGCTTTCTGCAAAGCGGAAGCAGAGATGTCAATGTGAGATATATTTCATTTCCTTTGACTGCCTTATGGTGGTTATTTGTCATGAATCCTCATCACCCCTCTTACTTTTCTATATACCTTTCTGGATCTCAGAGGCCTTTAGACTTGAAAACTGCAAGAATCACTTCCCAATAATGATTTGGTAATTCTGGAATGGGAGATATTCAGAGCAGAGGTAAATAAAAGAGACCCGGCATTTTTGTTGTTGTTCTAGATTTCTCAGTAGCAGGGATAGACAACTGCAGGCAGTTGTGGGCTTTAGTAGCAGTGGAAGTGACTGATTCCGGTAGCAACAGTGAACCTGTGAGTTCCTGAAGACTCCCTCAGGACTGTATGCATAAGACTTCTGGCTTGTTCTGCAGTAGCACTTGTGACAGTTCTAGAGCCTCTGTGGCTGTGGGTAACACTTGTGTTCAAGAAATGTGGCAGCTCTAAGGAGAAGTTGAGGAAGTTAATGTGGTCAGGTCAAATCCATCATGGTCTAAGAACATATTTTGCATGACTTCTATTTTTTTTAAAATACATTACAGTTTCGGCAAGATGGCGGAACAGGCAGAAGGATTGCACAGACCCCCTTCAACAAAGAAAAGGGAAACCAATTAACACAGACACAGAAGATAATCTTGGACCCCTGAGCCTTGAAGGAAAG
>NW_006921818.1:1440450-1446328 GCF_000298275.1 Orycteropus afer afer | reverse complement strand
AAGGATATTGGATTAAATGAAAGATTACTAAAAATGAAAGAAGACGAAGAGAAAGAGGGAGAAAATAACACATAGAAAGGAAAAAGACATAGGAAAAAGGAAATGAGCAAAATAAGGGGAAGATAAAGAAACTGAGGTGGAGGGACTTTTATAGTAATGATAAGCTCACAGCCCTAGGAACAAGAATAGGTGGTTGTGATGGAAACTCCTGTTCCACTAGGGCATGGGCCCACAGAGGTGAAAATAGCATGGGATGTGTGGGCACCTCTAAGAGAGAGGGTTGCAGGTATATGCCTCTTGTGCGAAGTGTGAAAAAAATCAGCCTATGATGCAAGCATGTGGAGGAGGGGTCACTGACCCTGGGTCTTTTTGGAATAGGTTGCTGAGTGTTGTTAGGCTATAGAGAATGTGGACAAGGGATCAGGACAGAACTTTTCTGGCCACAAACTTGGTTGTAGTGGGAAGATGTATTGCCCCTATTCTCAGTGAAGCTGTCCTTTTTGGAGCAGAGAGTGTGGCTCACCAGTTGCAATTCACTAGCATGGGTATGGCACACTTCTGAGCACATGCAGCCATTTATTCAAGTCATTTCCAGACTCTAGTGAAAAGTCACCCTGAAATTATCTTCTTCAACCACCTCAACACAGATTTTTCTCCTTGCAGAGGTGGGAGATGCCTGATAAGAGTGGGCATCTCTGAGAGTGGAGACTGCAGATGTGTGCCCCTTATGTTCAGTATGTAAAAGATCTGTCAGTACCTCAGGCACAAGGTGGATGAGCTTCAGCCTCTTACTCTATCTGCTAGAGGATGCAGAAATAATCTTTATTCCTTTGCACAGGGAAGGTGTATTTTGTTAGGTCAGAGAGTTTATTTCTCTAATCTCTATTCACTAGCACAGATCCGGCACTATTGTGGGGACACAAAACTGTTTATCCAGCTCTTTCCCAGATTCAATCAAACAAGAGATACTCCTGAGCTTAGTTTCTTCAACCACCTCAACATAGGCTTTCCCCCTTGCTTAGGTCTTCAGCACAAAGGACAAGCATCTACTAATCGTAATTAGTAGATTCCATTTCTCTGGCTCTCTTCTCTCTCTGCAGCCACCTATGCCACTGTAAGTTTGACCTGATTCCCTGCGTCTTCCTCTCCAAGCTCCCACATGCGTTCTGCTCACCTTGAATTCTTCTTGATAAGTCTACACTATGCCTTTATCATTGTGTGGATTCCAGGCAATTTCTTTCCTCCTGTTCTGCATTTGATGCCTTTGTGCTTAAAATGGCTATTCTTCAGCTGGTCCTGGCTTCTTTTTTCTCCCCAGTTACTTATCTTGCTCCATCTTTGTTTCCATTCAGCACTCAATCTAATTTTTTATCTTCTCATTTGATGCTCCAAATTCCAGATTTTTATCTGTATCTGAATTTTTCCAGGTCTCTCTTGTAAAGGGATTGGGAAGAGTGTGTTAGCAAGATGTCGCCTTGTCCCATGTGCAAATCCCTTTTCAACAATGCAAATGACAAGTTTATACTTGGCTTTTGCTACATAGCATACACAGAAATCAAATAGATGTTGTTGCTTTGAATAGGTGCTGTCACATCAGCACTAACTCCTAGTGACTCTACATACGACAGAAGAAAACAGGGTTCACTCCTGCACCCTCCTCATAATCTTTGCTATGCTGGAGCCCATCTTTGTAGCCACTGTGCTAACTGATCTCATTGAGGGCCTTCCCTTTTTCTGCTAACCCTCAATGTTACCAAGCATGATATGGTAAAATATGGACTGGTCCATTGTGACAACGTGACCAATATAGATGGGGTAAAATTTGGTCATTCTTGCTTCTAAGGAGCATACAAGCTGTACATCTTCCAGGGCAGATTTCTTCATTCTTCTGGCAGCCCATGTTATTTTAAATATTCTTTGCCAATATCACAATTCAAAAGCATCAGTTTCTTGCTTTTTCTTATTCCTTGTACATCTTTCACACACTTATGAGGCAACTGAAAATACAATGGCTTGATTTAGGTCCAACTGAGTCTCCAAAGTGAAATGCCTGCTCCTTAACACTTTGAAGCAGTCTTTTGCAGAAGATTTTCCCAGTGCAGTAAGATGTCTGATTTCTTGACTCTGCTTCCATGGTTGTTGATTGTGGATCCAAGGAAAATGAAATCCCTGACAACCTCAATCATTTCTCCATTAGTCATGATGTTGTGTATTGGTCCAATTGTGAGTATTTTAGTTCTCTTTATGTTGAGGTGTAATCCACACTGAATACTTTAATCTTTGGTCTTTGTCAGTAAGTTCTTCCAGTCTTCTTCACTTTTGGCAAACAAGGTTGTGTAATTTGGATGTTGAAGATTGTAAATGAGAAGCCCTGGTAGTGTAGTACCTAAAGCACTTGACTGCTAACCAGAAGCCTGGTGGTTCAAACCCACCAGCCACTCCTCAGAAGGAAGATGGGGCAATCTACTTTCATAGTTATACCACCTCAGAAACCCAAGGAGGGGATGTTATGAGTCAGGACTGACTTGATGGCACATAACAACAACAACAACATTGTTAATGAGTCTTCCTCCAATCCTGATGTTATGGTCTTCTTCATATCATCCAACTGCTCAGATTATTTGCTCTGCATATACATTGAGTAAGTATGGTGAAAGGATGCAACCCTGGTACACATCTTCCTTCATTTTAACCATCCAGTATCCCCTTGTTCTGTTACAACAATAGCCTCTTGGATTCTGTACAGATTCCTTATGAACATAAGTAAGTGTTCTGGAATTCCCATTCTTTGCAATGCAATCCATAATTTGTTATGATCCAGAGAATTGAATGTCTTTTCATCATTAATAAAACACAGGTATATATCTTTCTGGTATTTTTTGCTTTCAGCCAGGATCCATCTGACATTAGTAAAGATATTTCTTGTTCTATGTCCTTGTTTGAATCCCACTTGAATTTCTGGAAGTTCCCTGTCAATTTACTGCTGCAATCTTTATTGAATTATCTTCAGCAAAATTTTACTTGAATGTGATATTAGCAGTATTGTTCTGTTGGGTCACCTTTCTTTGGAATGGGCAACAATATGAATGTTTTCTAGTCAGTTGGTCAGGTAGCTCTCTTCCAAATTTCTTGGCATAGGTGAGTAAGTGTTTCTAGTGCTATATCTGTTTGTTGAAATATCTCAATGGGTATTCCATCAATTCCTGGAACCTTGTTTTTCAATAATTTCTTCAGTTGAACTTGGACTTCTTTTTCAATACTATTGGTTCTTGATCATATGCTACCTGCTGAAATGGTTGAATGTCAACCAATTATTTTCAGTATAGTGATTCTGGGTATTCTTTCTATCTTCTTTTGATGCTCCCAGCATCATTCAATATTTTGCCCATAGAATTCTTCAGTATTGCAATTCAAGGCTTGGATTTCTTTCTTTAGTTCTTTCAGTTTTAGAAATAAAGAGAGTATTCTTCCCTTTTGGTTTCTAACTCCGTCTTTGCACATTTCCATATAATAGTTTACTTAGTCTTCTTGAGTTTCCTTTTGAAATTCAGACTAAGACAGATTTGGAAGAAGGACAGACCAACCACTTCTGAAAAAAATGACCACTGAAAAACTTATGAATAGCAGTCAGTTACTGTCTGATATAGTGGCAGAAGATGTAACCCTCAGGTTGGAAGACTTTCAAAATATGACTCGGGAAAATCTGGTTCCTCAAAGTGAAGTCACTCTAAATGACATGGGTGGGTTAAAGTTTCCAAGTCCTTCATTTGCTGATGGGACACAGCTGAAAACTGGAAGAAACAGCTGCAAACATTCACTAATTATTGGAACATGGGATGCATGAAATATGAATCTAAGAATATAGGAAGTTGTCAAAAATGAAATGAAATGGAACTCATAAAGACTGATATTCTAGGCATTAGTGACCTGAAATGGACTGGTATCAGACATTTTGAATCAATCAAATAGTCCACTGTACTGGGAATGACAAATTGAAGAGGAATGACATCACATTCATTGTCAAAAAGAACATTTTAAGATGTCTCCTGAAATACAGTGCTGTCAGTGATATGAAAATATCTGTGCACCTATAAGGAAAACCAGTTAATACCACTATTAATTAAATTTATGTACTAACCACCTAAAACAAACATGGAGAAATTGAAAATTTTTATCAGGTTCTGCAATCTGAAAGTTAGTAAACATATAGTCAAGATGTATTGTAATTACTGACAACTGGAATGAAAAAGATGGAAACAAAGAAAAAAAAAATCAGTAGTTGGAAAATATGACCCTGGTGATAGAAATGATGCCAGAATTTGCATGAGAGATTTTTTTTTCAAGATCAATTACTTAATTGTAAATACCTTTTTTATACAACATAAATGGTTGTTATACATGTGGACCTCACTAGATGGGAAACACAGGAATTAAATTGACTATGTCTGTGTAAAGAGGTGATGGAGAAACTAAATATATTCAGTAAGACAAGGCCAG
This sequence comes from Orycteropus afer afer, assembly GCF_000298275.1. Lineage (NCBI taxonomy): Eukaryota > Metazoa > Chordata > Mammalia > Tubulidentata > Orycteropodidae > Orycteropus > Orycteropus afer. The sequence continues at coordinate 1,441,831 of NW_006921818.1, read as the reverse complement.
GAGCTGATGACTATAAGATAAACCATCAACTACTCCTATGCAAGTTAAAGTTGAAACTGAAGAAAATTAAAACAAGTTCATGAGACCTCTCCCCCCCAAAAAAACACAATGATTACATCTCATCTGAATTCAGAGACCATCAGAAGAACAGATTTGACCCATTGAACACCAGTGACCAAAGACCAGATGTGTTGTGAGATGACATCATGAACATCAAATATGATGAAAGCAGATCACTAAAAAGATAGAAATGGAAAATAAGTCCAAAATAGATGTCAGAATCGACTCTGAAAAGAAGATGGAGAAGCTCAATATCATCTGCCAATAAGAGACTGGAGCCAACTGCAGAATCCACTCAACGGCAAAGAATAATAACAACATTATCTGACATTAGAGCTCTGGTGGCATAGTGCCTAGGGCATTTGACTGCTAACCAGAAGGCTGGTGGTTCAAACCCACCACCCACTCCTCAGATGGAAGATTGGGCAATCTACTTCCATAGTGATACTGCCTCGGAAAGCCAAAGAAAAGTTGCTATGAGTTGGATTTGACTTTACAGCAGTGGGTTTATCTGACATTACACCATGATACTTATACCTTCCATAATTAAAAATGCAATATTGGTATATGAATTGACTGATGCAAAAAAAGAATAGAATATTAAGTCCACGCACCAAAAAATTCAGATATAAATTTGGTATAAGAAAAGAAAGCAATCTGTTTATTATTTCTGTGTTAAAAATATCCACAAAATTTAATGACTTAAAATAACAATGTTTTAATATCACTCATGGATTCTGAGTGCTAGGAATTAATAAGCATCCTAGATGTGTAGTTTTGAATCTGGATCACTCATATTTGTAGTCATATGATAGATAATCCTGGTGTCTTCTCAGAGGATTTTTTCACTCCCATAACTGGCATCTGGCCTCAGAGGTGAGTGATGAAACAACTGGGGATACACAGGCATCTTTCTATCTTAATGTGGTGTCGCCACATGGTTTTTCCACTATGATAGTGTGAGAGTAGTTGGACATCCTACTTGGTGACTCAATGTTGCAAAGTCACATTTTCTGAGACAGAGCTGGCTGAAATCCACATTGCAGTTCATGATGTAGTTTTGGAAGTCACCAGTATCACTTCCACCTTGGTTGAGATAGCTACAAACATCTGATTAGTTTCAAGGGAGAAAATGTCATTGACCCTTGTTCTTATCCGAAAAGTATTAAGGACATTCCTTAAAAATTATGCTGAATGAGGAGTCATGGCAAGATGGCAGACTAGGCAGAAGGACTGCACAGATGCTCTTCAACAAAGAAAAGGGAAACCAATTAACACAGACACAGAAGATAATCTTGGACCCCTGAGCCTTGAAGGGAAG
>NW_006921818.1:1428506-1436375 GCF_000298275.1 Orycteropus afer afer | reverse complement strand
ACAAGTACTGTATGAGCCCTTTACTGTAAAAAGACAAAGAAGAATTTGTTTGGGAAAGTGAACTCACTTTTTAGGTTACTGGGGTGAGGAGGGAAGGGAAAGGATTAATTCTGGCTTGTTGGGGCCCACACACTGACGTGAGTAAGAGGAGGGAGGTATGGAAAGAGTCTGTCACCACCATGATAACATTAGAAAAAGGAAGGACACTGAATTGTTCACAGAGAAGATAGATGACAGATGCTAATACTAACCAGTGTGCACATAATACTGAATTACTATTAACACCAAACAGCAGGCTATACAAAAATACATTAACACCTGAGAGGATCACATGGGGGTCAGTGTACAGGAGTATGCTCTAGACCAAGGATTGATTAAGTGCAGGCTAATCTTGCACAGATACCAGTGATACAAAATACCTGCAATCTTTACAGAAACAACAGAAGACAGACGTAGAGTAATCCCTCACAGACACCCAGACACTGTGGGAGAGAGATCCAACGGTTCTACCGTCTCGGGACCATAGTACTGGGGGACCAGACTTAATTGGCACAACAAAATACATAAAAGCCTTGTTCCTTGTTCTCACTGATGTAGCATCCTACATTGGTGAGAAATGACTGGGGTCTTACAAGCTTTCAAGTGGCCATCTAAACCATGCAGCTAATGGTCTCCTATCATTGGAAGTGAAAAAGAGTGGAAAAAAAAAAAACAAGGACATTTGGAAGCAATGAGCCCTAGGACACAATGAGCCTGGAGACCAGAACTAGATGGTGCCCAGCTACTAATGCCAGTCACTCAGGAAAGGACCAAATCTGGAGATCATAGATAGAGTGGGAGGAAAAACGTGGAACAAAATCCAAAAACTCAATAATGACCAGAATTACTGGTCGGATGGAGTCTGGTAATACCCCCAATATTATGGCCCTGGGATACATTCTGGGCCTGGAATAAAGCTCACTCCCAGGAGCTGGCTCTCAGCCCAATAGTAAACAAGATATGTTGTTGTTGTTGTTGTTGTTGTTGTTATGTGCCGTTGAGTCAAACAAGATATACCTGCAGACAAATCAACCCAGGGTGGATGCACCCACATACTCTATGGAAATGCATCTCTTGGAGCAATCAACCACAGGGCATCAGAGTGGCAGCATTCACATGCAGAACAAAATGGAATGCATAAGTATGAGGGGTGAGGGCGGTTAGGTGGGGAGGTGTGTGTTACTGGGCAGGGAGGCAAAGAGACTGGCTTAGGGTTGGGCATGGTAAATGGGGAGTGAAACTAAATGTACACATAATGTTGACTGTAAAATAAACTCTTACTATATATATATATATATATATTTATTTATTTAAACAGCATGTGGGATGGAATATCAATCAAACCTTCTCATCATTTAACTTTGAACATGCCATAGTGAGGGATATTTCCTTGTTTGTAGGAAGCTTTTTCCCAATTAACATGGAGCTTCATAGTTTTTGATACAGTTATTGACAAGATTATTGGATAACACTGCTGAAAACATTAATGAATTCATAGGGTCTGCACTTGAGGAATATCATAACTACCTATCCCATCCATTTAACATTGCTAATCCCTAGTTTCCTGACATGACTTCTCTCTCATTGCCAGAATGAAACTTACTGGATTTTAGAAACAAACCCTGGATAATATAAAATAGATTATTTTTGTATTTGTTAGTAAGAAAATGTGTACCTTCAAACAATGGGATTTTTGAGATATATATATAGGTGACTCTATTATCATGAAACATTGCCAGAACAATGCTATGTTCAAATAAGGTTCAAAAAATTTAAGTGAAAAAAAAAAATCCCTTTGGCTTTCTCAGATCTGTCCCTGGAATCTGTTTCTGTGCTTGGAAGCACTCAGGAATGAGTCAACTGCTGATGCCATTTGCATTACATCTGGTACTATTAAAAGGCTAGTGCTCCTGGAAGCAAAAGGGCCTGGGGGTATTTTCAATCTCCGTAATTCATTCTAATTCCCCACTGTTTAAATTGCTCCTTGGGAGTTATTATGTACTTTTGGAAACCATGTTCACTATTGCAGGGCACTAGGGAACTATGCAGCTTGCAGAAGCTGTAATTTACAAAATACCTTCTGGAGAAAGAAGGGAGAGAAAGGAGCTTGGAAAGTGCTTTCATTTTCTGTAGTGGAGCTTACACACACAATGAAAAGTTAACTCAACAATTTCACCATGACACAAGAGTTTTATAAATACTAAGGAGTCTTCCATTGTGTAAAACAAAGCAACTCAGAAATCCCTTGTTCTGTTCTACATAAGGTATTGTTATAATAAACTTACAGTCCCATGGTTCTTTTAATAGCTTTTGAACAGCAACATTAGCAAGATCATTTCCTGCATTTTTGGGTAAATCTCAAGACAGATGCTCTTTACTTGTTTTACTTTTCTATCAGAATGAATATATACATACATATACATATATATACACATATATATATAGTAATATATATTAACCAAAATATTAATATTGGGGAGAGTAGATAACTGACTGATATGAAATATTTGGAAGCTACCTATAGACAGATCCTTTGTCACCTATTGAAGGACTTACTAGTTGCTGCAAGATTTTGACAATTATAAATAATGCTGCTACAAAAGCAATACATTATTTATACATATTGTAGTTTTTCATGTAGACATAAATTTTCAGATCAGGTGAGTAAGTGCTTAAGAATGCATGTGCTAGATCATATAGCAAGACTATGATTACCTTTTAAAAAACTGCCAAACTATCTTGCAAAGTGGTTGTACCATTTTCCATTGTCAACAGTAAGTGTGAGTTCCCAGTGATAAGAATCCTTGCCAGCATTTGGTAGTCAGTATTTTGGATCTTAGCCATTCTTAAGATATATTGTTTGAATTTACAGTCCCTTGACAACGTTGAGCATCTTTTCACATGCTTACTTGTATCTGTATATTCTTGGTGAGGTGTCTGTTCATGTCTTCTGCCCATTTTTTAATTGGATTGTTTGTATTCTTAATGTTAATTTTAAAATTCCTTTGTATTCTTTGGATACAACTCTTAGAAAGTTCTTTAGCAGATATGTGTTTTGAAAATAATTTCTTCTACTCTGTAACTTGCCTTTTTTTTATTTTTTCAACTATTTCTTTACAAACAAGATGTTTAAAATTTTGTTAAAGTACAACTTGCATTTTTCTTTCATGGATCATGCATTTGGGATTATTTATAAAAATGTCAACTCTCTGTCTCTCTAACCTAGAAGCTGTCCCCAGCCATGGTCTCTGGGGAACGTTTCTGCTTTATGTGTATGGTTGTCCATTCTTCATGTGGTCAGGGGTCAGTTCAGTGACCTGTATGACAAGAAGTGATGTTATGGGAGAGGAGAACAGAAAAGGAGGCCTGTATGTGAGAAGTCACAAATCCATTCTTCAGCAAAGTAACAATTCAGCTAACCCAAGGGAGAAATCAATCGAGTATACTTTCAAGAGGAGAGGACTCAGTAATGCCAAGGGTGAGAAAAAGAATCGATGAAATGTCATGACTTCTCCACTGGGGAAGAAGGCACTTAGGAGCAGATATCTCAATAATTCTCCTCATGGAGAAATTGTCCTTTCCCTCTTGTGTTTCTGAGGCCCCCTAACCTTCTAATACTCTGAGAACATCTCAAGAAACTCGCTCCAAGGCACTTGCCCCTTGAGTGGCAGTTTCACACAGTGTTGACAGATTTCCCAATTGCATGGCTGAATTCCATCCTCAGCCTTGAGGATGCCTTCTATATCTTCAAAATATCCACATATATTTCATAATGACCATTTTTAAGGGTATGTAATGTCCCATCATATGGATTTAATATAATTTGTGTATCTACTGTCCAATTTTGGGGCATTTATATTGTCTATAATTTCTTTGGAAATAGGCACTGAAGGGAACATCATCAATACATTGTTTTATTTTCCCTCCAACAGATTCCATGCAGAAAACTCCCAAGAATGGGAATGCAGAGATTTACATTGATTTTGATTTGCAAACCACTCTGTAGAGTGTTTCTAACAATTCATAAAGATACTCAAATATTAAGAGTGTTCTAATTTCACTTCAACCATCTTCTTTTTGGCCATTGCATAATTTTTTGTTATTGTCTATGTTTTGGTTAATTTTATTGTGCAAAACGATACTTGATATTGCTTTAATTTGCATTTATATGTTTTCTTATGTTATCAAACAAATTTCCCTGTTTTTTTTTCCATTGAATTGTTAATTTATACCCTTTCTACATTTAACTATTGGGACCTCAATTGTTTTGTTTGCTTGTTTTTCAGCAATTTAAATCATCTAGGTTCTCTTTATCTTCTCGTTTGCTTTTATTTTAAATAATAAGCATTACCTACATAGGTCTATGCTGTTAATAGTATGAATTAGGAATTTTCTTCTATGACTAGGTGATTATTTCATATAGCACAGTTATAGTGATGTGGCTGTGGTCTTTCTCTATTTATTTTTAAGGTGTATGAGCTGTAAGAGATACTCTGTAGGTTTGAGGACACGCTGTCAACATCTACATGCCTGTAGGAGTTGTAGAGACTTGGAGCTATTAGAGGGGGAGTCCTCACAGAGGGTTGGTAGGAGAGAGGAGTTGACGTGAGAATGAGTTTCAATGTTTCACTTTTATTTAATGAGAGCAGCAGCAATGAAATAGTGTAGTTGGTTTTAATTTTATATTTTGATTACTGAAAAAAGAAAAGGTTTTATTTTTTTTTCCTCATACGAATGACTATTTAAAATATTATATCTCTTCCAGTAAAAATATATGGTTTCCACATGTTATTCTTAATGGTGAGCACAAGTAAAGTAACCATACTCTTACTAGGCCTTTTCCTAGGGATTTTGCATACAATTCTTTTCTGCTTTGATCTGCACAGTGAAATAGGCATGAGAGATATTTTTCCATTTCACAGAAGCAGAAACTGAGGTTTGGAGAGGCAAAACGGTTTGTTAAAAGTTGGAATACTGTCATATAGCAGAGCCCAGCCAGAAATAATGTACCTTACTAAACCAAAGGAAGCTCTGGTGGCACAATGCCTAAGGCCTTTGACAGCTAAACCAGAAGGCTGGCAGTTCAAACCCACCAGCTACTCCTTGGAAAGAAGACTGGGCAATCTACTTCCATAGTGATACCGCCTCAAAATCCAGGGAGGGCTTGCTATGAGTCGGATCAGACTCCAGAGCAGTGAGGTTTTTTTTTTTTTTTTCCCCAGTAAACCCAAAAACCAAACTCACTGCTTTCAAGTCAATTCCAATTCATAGTGACCTTATAGGACAGAATAGAACTTCCCTGTAAGGATTTTTTTTTTTTTTTTTTAAATACTGGTTTGGGTAGTATTATATTCAACAGTTCATCTGCACATTTACTTTGTGGTACTGGTTATTTTTTCCACAGCACAACATCTCACCTCTGACTTCCACTCTGTGTTTATCCTTCCCCTGTGTTCTTGTCTATGCATCCCTGCCTACCTACATTTCTCCCTGTGCAAATGCTGCCCTTTCATTCTTCCATGGTTGGTTGTTCTAAGGAGTACATCTCCCTGCTCAGGTGTTCAGCTTGTAGACCTGTCTATTGTCTGGTGAGAGTTAAGCTATGGGAGTTTATCTATGCATAATGATCTCTTTATATTTTACACATATCAACTTTTTATCTTTTGTGTTTTATTTGCTCCAAGTTTTACCTTTAACCATAGTTTTCTTTCTACTCTTTTACACTTTTTCTTTTATTGTTGTTAATTCAGTTTTGAGATGTTTTGTTTTCTAGTTGAAGCTCTCCACACATTTTGAAATTTAAGGTTGACCCTAAGTCTTTCCATTTTTTTCATGTGCCCTACCATTTAATAAGGACTTTCTGAGACCCTTAGCTTCATGCTATCTTACCTGTTTCCACTCAGTAAAACATTATGTATAATCACTTGACAAATATCTATTGAACTTTTATTTTGAACCAGAAACATTTTTAAAAATTGAGAACTAACTATGAATGAACAAGTTGTTGCCTTCATGTGGAGCTTATACAGTAATGTGGTAGAAATGTATAGACTTGGTGGCAATCAAAAAGAACAACTTGTGTGTGTGTATGTGTGTGTGTGTGTATTCCAGTTCATGATGACCCCATGTGTGTCATATATGTCATTAATAATACCTCATAAACATGGGAGAAAAAAATAAAGCAGAATAAGAATATAAAATATGCTAAATTGGAAGTTTCTAGTCCCCAAATTATGAGATTTTGAAGAACTGGGAGACAAAAGGCATTTGTAATGCAAGTTTCTAGAAATGTCATTATTAAGATGATTGCTATTAATAATGTTATTCTTTCTGAGTTTTTCCTTACTTTATACAGTTCTCAGAAATATGAAGAAGCAACACATGAAATATAAAATGCAATTGCAATAGTTATCTAGGAAAATATTATTTTCCTCAGTGTGAAGTTAATTTTATCTTCTAATTTCTTTGCATTTGGTATACCTCTTAGAATTTGACATTTTTTCCCAAAGACAAATAATTTAAGTTTTTTTCTGTGCCGATCCAAGCCATAGTTATTTTACAAATGCAGTAATCTCAGATTTCCTGTGTGCTTTCTAGACATCACATTCTGTCATGTCCTTTTTTCAGAAATGGCAATGAGAGGGAGCTGTGCATTAGGAAACACTCTGAAGAGATTGTCTTGTTAGCAAGGTGCATTCAAAAAGCTTCCAAAAAGATCCCACTAAACCCAAATACAGAGGAGAAAGGAAATTAAAGTTACCGCATCACATCCTTTCTTTGATCAGGTCTGCCAAGAAAATTTAGGAAGTGTCCAAGCATAAACAACTGAAAACAGTCTGAGTCATATGCTTCTCTCTACCTTTTGCTTTTGAGACATTATCATAGTGGGCTTATATTTGCCTTGTATCTGGGGCAATTACGGTGATGCACAAAGCAAAATCAGCCTTAAGCGAAGGTGAGAGCCTATATGATAGGAAACCATATGATATAATTTCAAAGGCATAACTTAGTTACCCAACGCAATAAATAGATTTATCTATGCATCTCTATCATCTATCTATCTATCTATCTAACTAACTAACTAACTAACTAGTTATCATACATCTATCTATAGAGGAAGGGAAAGATGGATATGGACAGATATATGAACAAGTGAATCATTTCTCACATCTAGATATATGTCTGAAATCCATTTATCATGAGATAAAGTATTTAAGATCCTCAAAGTTAAAAAAGTGTGAAATTTAGGGAGAATAGCTACATAGACTATGTTGTTAATGGTTTCCTCTGGAAATGATCTATTTAGAAGAAGAAAGGTTAAGAGTGAAAATGACCTGATGCAGGACGTAGTTGAGAAATGCAGTAATCTCAAATTTCCAGTGTGCCTTCTGGACACTGTCTTCTAGCATGTCTTTAAGTATAGGTGGACTGAAAGTTGAATAAATCATCTGATTGTTTTTGATTGATTGTCACAGTGTTTATTAATGTTCTTATTTTAATTTGAGTGTCTTATTGATGGCTTTCACTCTTCAGTTAGCTGTAGCTACACTTTTATGAAGAGGAGTGAGGAAATCTTCAGAAACCATGGCCATAATATGCCACACACCACTCTGGTAAGGATAATGGTGTTAACAGAAGCTGCAGATAACACCATGGTTACAAATGGGCAATCTATGTCCATCTTCTCACCATTACCACTTTTCTTTTTCTGTTGTATAGTAAATACATATGTAATATATATATATATATATAGGAGCTCTGGTAGCATAGTGCCTAAGGCACTTGACTGCTAACCAGAAGGCTGGTGGTTCAAACCCACCAGCCACTCCT
>NW_006921818.1:1416491-1428406 GCF_000298275.1 Orycteropus afer afer | reverse complement strand
GGCTGGTGGTTCAAACCCACCAGCCACTCCTCGGAAGGAAGGTTGGGCATTCCTACTTCTGTAGTGATACTGCCTCGGAAACCCAAGGAGGGGTCGCTAAGAGTCGGGGCCAACTCGATGGCAAAAACAACAACAAACATATATATACATATATATACATATTATATATATATGCCATTTCCACATCCTTCAAAAATTCAATTCAGTGATATTAATTTTATTTATCATATTGTTGATATTTTTTTTTCCTTTTTGATTAACTCTTATTTCAAATTAATTCAAAGCTCATGCCTATATCTTAGCTGCAAAAAAGTGCTGAGGAAATTAATATCTCCTTCAGCTTCTACATTGGAAGATAATCTTTGCCTCTTATAAATATTCAGATGTCAATGAAGCTCTTAAGGATAGGATAAACACAACATTTATACATTTTAACATTAAGTATGATTACTACAGGTTAAGACTTTGTTTCCAGGTTTCCTTGGCTAAAATTCATGAAAAATATTAAACATTATAGCACTTTTCACTATTAACTTTTCTGAATTACCCTGTAAAATGTCTGGTGCAATTTCCATTATAATCACAATGGTGTCCATATCACTTTCATTAACTCTTGCCTTCTCAAATGACTTATTCAAATCCTGAGTGCAAGGATTTTGTAAGTCCAACTTCTATGCTGTTGTTGTTAGTTGCCTTTGAGTCTGAGTCTGCTCTGACTAATGCCAGCCTTATGTGTAAAAGGATGAAGTGTTGCTCAGTCCTGTGTTATCTATTTGATATGTTTGAGGTGTTGTTAAGGTTATTGGATGAATCTATTTCACTAAGGGTTCCCTCATTTTTGCTGACCCTTGACAAGTGTGCTGTTCTTTTCTAAGGATTGGTCTTTTCTTACAACAGGTTCAAAGAAAACAAGGTGATGTTCCACCATCCTTGCTTCTAAGGAGCATTCTATTTGTATTACTTTTCTAAGACTGATTCCTTTGTTTTTCTAGCACTGATTTCTTCAGTTGTGGTATATTCAATAGTTTGCACCACCACCACAATTCAAATCAAGTGTCTATTGCTGTTGAGTCAAATTTGCACCTAACAGATGTGTGACATTGTATAAAACAACTTTTAGACTAAGCACTCTTATCAATAAAATGAGAGCATTAGGTTCAGTACTATTCATATTATTCCTAGCTCTGATATCCTCTGAAATGTGTAAATAATAATGACAATAAAGGTGCTATTCAGTTGGTTATGACTCATAATGATGCAGTATGTAACAGAACAAAATACTCACCACTCCTGTGTCATCTTCACAATATTGCTATTTTGAGCTCATTCTTGCAGCCACCATGTCAATCTTCTTATTTAGAGTCTTCCTCTTTTTTGCTGACCCTCTACTTTACCAAGCATGATATATTTCTCAAGGCAACAATCTCTCCTGATAACCTGTTCAATACATGAAAAGAAATCTTACTATCCTGGCTTTTAGGGAGTATTCTGGCTGTATTTCTTCCAGGACAAATTAGCTTGTTCTTCTGTTGCTGTTTTTATGTGCCATCAAGTCGAACCCAATGCATAGCGACCCCTCCTTGAGTTTCTGAGGCAGTATCACTATGGAAGTAAATCACCCCATCTTCCTTCCGAGGAGTGGCTGGTGGGTTTGAACCTACAGCCTTCTGGTTAGCAGTCAAGTGCCTTAGGAACTATGCTACCATTAAAAACCAAAAGCCAAACAAAAGAAATAATTCTTTGCCATCAAGTCAATTGCAACTTATAGCAAACCTCAGTGAGTTTCTGAAGCTGTAAATCTTTACAGAGTAGGCTGCTCTATCTTCTTGCTGTGTAGTGGCTGGTGAGTTTGAACTGCTGACTTTCTTGTTAGCAGCTAAATATTCAGTATTCTTTACCAGCATTCTTCACTAATTCCAAGGTATTTATTCTTCTTTGGTCTTCCTTATTCATTGTCCAGTTTTCACAGGCATATGAGGCAACTGAAAATACCATGGCTTAAGGCAAGTGCACCTTAGTCCTCAAAGTAATGTTTTTGCTTTTTAATACTTTAAAGAGGTCTTTTGCAGCAGATTTCCTCAATGCAATACATCATTTGATTTTAACTTAAAATATCATATCTTTTTACAACATTGAACCCATGTTCTTACGTAATTTTTCTCTTAAAATAACATGTTTTTTGAAGATTTTAATATGTTATTATGTCCTTTTTATGAAATTAAATTTTAAAATTCACTCATTAAATTTCACAGTCTTTTCAGGCAATGACACCAAACTCATTGGAACTCTTCCTAGCACTGTTTTTACTAACCTCAATAACACCCTTGTGGTAATTTAAGGGCACTTACTGAAAAATCAATAGTATAGCTCCAAATGGACTTACACAAATATTTCTTACCCAGCTGGATTTAGAATACGATATATATTCATACTGAACTTAAATTTCCCTTTTTGGTAATAAACGTTGTCTTATAATTTGAGTGTGGCTGAGAATCAACAAGAATATTTCAAAAAGTCTGAGCGGGTCTTCTTTTAGAGTAGAAATTTTCATGTAATCGCTAGCTTCATAAAAGCCTTGGAAGGCTAAAGGATTTGCTACCCAAGCACATGTCCGTTGGAGAATTTCCCAGCTGTTAGCTTTGTGTTTCAGAAAAAAAGGATTTCATACAATCAAACTCGACTACAATCTAACAAGTGTTTTAAATGGAAACCTGGACCAAAATAAACCGAACAAAAAATATTCAAATTGTCCAGTTTCAGTTTAAATTTAATAGTTATTCCACAATTTTATTTCCCACTATTTAAAGCAATATTTTCACATAAATATGTTTGAAACTACTTATGTTAAACTTCCTTTTGATATGATTTTCAGTTCTAGCTACACATTTTGTTACTAGGAGTCTCTTTAATCAGCTAGAACAGATTTTCAAACAAATTAGGGAAAATATCAGATTGTTGAGATTCCATTGGCTTCTGAGACAGTTTTATTGCTAAGATATTGAAGCAAAACTAAGTCCTTGTTAATTAGAGTACAAAAGTATGAGCAAGTAACTTCTGTAATGTACTTGGTTTGGAGACCAAGCAGACAAACTAACTAATATTAAGATCATGTATTTATAAAGAGTCTGCCATATGCTAGGAATTGCACTTTGACCTTAACTTACATGATATTGTTTAACAACTCTGCAGATTAATATTTTCACAATTGCTTTCATCAATTGTTTTCATAGATGGAAAATGAAATTCAGATAACCAGGGTAGCTTTATTTCAAGAGTCACATATTGTAAATGATGTGGACATTATTCAAAGCTGTATTTGCAGCACTGTAAAGTATATATATATTTATATGGTAAAACTTGTGAAAATTGGAACCTGTGTAATGTATAAACCTTTCAGAGAAGGAAAACTCAAATATTTTTCATTAAAACAAGCAATAGAGAAATGGTAAGACTACATCTTGTCAAAGGAAGAAAACTTGCAAGATCAGAAAAACAAGGCAGGCCCTTAGAGTCCTGGCTCTCACAGTTTTCACTGCAGTATCATTCTGTCTTTCATTGTCTGCCTCTTAGACCCACTCAATTCACCTCTACTAAAGTAGACATTAATCACATCTATCATGTTTCAAACTTGTATCACCTACACCTAGAAAGGATGGATTTATTCTTATCTGCTGTATATCTCCTTTATTAACAGGATATTCTCCTTATGGATGCAAGTGCATTGATGCCACTTTAATCACAGACTTGATGATCCATGTCATAATGTTTATATAGCCTCAGAAATGCACATATATTAAGACTGAGAGAGGAATGTTAGTTTATGGACCAGTTATTAGACATATAAAAAGACACTTTCAGTGTAACCATTGAAATCACAGCCCAAGCTTTGACTCTGTAATCCTATGTCTGCCATAAAGGGAAAAGGATTTCAGAAGGGATATAATTTTGCTTTCTCACTCTCAGGAATGACTTGTTGTTTATGTTAGAAGACTAGAGAGTCACCAATGAGTAGTACATCATAAGTACCCTGCATTGTTGTTGCTGTGTGCTGTCAAGTCAATTCCACCTCATATTGCCCCTCTATGACAGAAGAGAACTGCTCCATAAGGTTTCCTAGGCTGTAATCTTTATTGGAACAGATCACCGGGTCTTTTCTCCTATGGAGTCTTTGGTAGGTTCATAGTATAGAACTTTCAGTTAGCATCTGAGTGCTTAACTTCTGTGTCACCAGGCCTGAATTGTAGAATTATTTGTTCTTCTTGACCTGCTATTCTGAATTGACCTCTAATAAGGAAACGACAGGGAAGGAAAATATTCAGAAAAAACAAAGGCACAGCAAAATAAAAATTTATCTGGTCCACCTTCCTTTATTCATTTTATTAGTCAATAAAATTATTTATAAGGCTTCTAATATGTTACTTGGTCCAGGGGACACAGGAGATACATCAAATACAGAGTCTACCTTTAACATAACGATATATTGTATGAAATAGACCCATAAGCAAACAGTTTTAATGAAATATAGTCTGAAAAGTGTGTTACAGACTTGAAGCAGTTCTAAGCTTCAATGATTTCTGAAGTGTGACACAAATTAACCCATGATAATCAGGAAAATCTTTATTTCAAGTTCTTACAGATGTATTTAGTTTTCTTAGTTATATGTAATGATTTTTCATTTTTCCTATATCCCATAAAGGTAGCACATGTTGAAAAAAATTAAAGCCTTAATGAGTATATGTCTCCAACTCATAGCCACCCTACCTACACACACCAGAATGAAACACTACTAGGTCCTGCACCAGCTCAGTGATCCCTGCTATACTTGCGCCCATTGCCACAGCCACTGTGTCAATCCATCTCATTGAGGACCTTTGCCTCTTTCAGCGACGCTTCACCTTACCAAACATGACATCGTTCTCCAGGGAATGGTCCCTTCTGACTACATGACCAAAGTTGGTGAGAGGAAGTCTGGCCATTCTCACTTCCAAGGACCATTCTGGCTGCACTTCCACCAGGGCAGATTTGTTAGTTCTTTTAGCAGTCCATGGTACTCTCAGCATGTTGCACCAGCACCACAACTCAAAAGCATCAATTCTTCTTCGGCCATCCTTATTCATTGTCCAGCTCTCATATGCATACAAGGCAATTGAAAATATCATGGCTTGAGTCTGGCGCACCTTAGTCCTCAAGGAGACATCCTTGTTCCTCAACACTTAAAAGAAGTCCTTTGCAGCTGACTTGCCCAGTGCTATACATCATCTGATGTGCTGACTGCTAGTTTCATTGGCATTGATTATAGAACCAAGAAAGGTGAAGTCTTTGACAATTTCAATCTTTTCTCCATTTATCATGATGTTGCTTGTAAGTCCATTTGTGAAGATTTTTGTTTTCTTTATATTGAGATGTAATCCATACTGCAGAGTCTATTCTTCAGTCTTCATCATTAAGTGCTTCAAGTCACCCTCTCTTTCAGCAAGCAAAGTTGTGTCATCAGTGTATCACAGGTTGTTAATGAACTTCCTTCAATCTTGATGCCACATTCTTCTTCATATAGTCCAGCTTCTTCATGAGTATATATAAAGTTGAAATATAATGTTTCAAACTCATTTATAAATGATGCTTACTTTAAGTTTATAGCATTTATCCTTCTGACGTCACTAAAACTTAAATAACAACTTTTAAAACAGACTATATTAATGGAATTCACAAGGTATTTCAGAAGCATAAAAATAGTTGCTCCATGTGGTGGCAGACTACATGGATCTTGTACTGATGGGCAGAAGGAGCAGGTACTATAAAGGAAGATAGCATGAGAAAGGGTAGAAAAACAAGAACAGCATGATGCAATACGTGCCCACTATCTCCTCGTCCACAATGCTGGCTCTTACTTATTCATGTTGACCCCTACTTTATTCCCTCCATTCACTTAAAAATGTTTTAATTTTCTTCAGTTTTGTTCTCTATCACAAATTGTGTCTTCATTCTCAATGATTTCACCATCTATATGGATGATATATCCAAAAAGCATGAAGTGTTCTTGTATTTTTCTATAATTATCCTTTCTTTATTCCTTTCTATTTTTACCACCAAGATCATTGACATTTTGGTTATTTTCACTACCAGAAAGTATAGCCCTGATAGTTCTTAATATTTTAGTCTGACCACCATGTTATGTGCTCCATGGCTGCTTGCTCAAAAAGCCTCAGGAAAAGATTGTATTTTTATTTTTTATTTTACCTTAACAACCTCTTTGAGACATCTAATCATTTGACTCCTTTGAATCCTCTGTCCACAATGTCTGTCCCTTATATAGAGGAAGGAAATGGAGAAGTAAAGACAGGACAAGTAATAAATGGATATAAAATATCCGATGTGATTTGAGTACTTTGTGATCTAAAAAGGCCTTAGACATTTTTTCATTGCCAAAGAAAAGTTAGAACTCTTATAGTAAATGTTTTGTTTTATTACTCTTCTTAATTAACCTCCTTTTGTACTATTAGATTATTAAAACAGAAGACAGTTTATAAAATTATAATTGTTGAATTAACTAACATGTTAGAAGCCTTTCTTCCCTCTTTTCTTAGCTATGAAGATTAAACAAAAGAAGAAAAAAATGTTGTCTGTGACCTTTCTGAACTAGATTGCCAGGCCCCTCTTCCAAGGTGCCTATGGGTGGATTCAAACTGCCAACTTTTCAGTTAGCAGCCAAATACTTAACAAGGGATCCTTCAGAGATTATATAAAGATTGAAACCTATTGCCATTGTTGACTCATAGTGACCCCATAGGACAGAGTAGTTTTGCCTCATAGAGTTTCCAATGATGTAATCTTTACAGAAGCTAACTGCCACATCTTTCCCCTATAGAGCAGCTGGTGGGTTCAAACCATTGACTTTTTAGTCAGCAGCCAAGTGCTTAACGACTGCACCACAAATACTCCTCAGAAATTGTATTAAAAAATAAATAAATAAAAAACAAACTCACTGCTGTTGAGTTGACTTTGACTCAGAGTGACCCCTCCTTGGGTTTGCGAGGCAGTATTACTATGGAAGTAGATTGCCCGACCTTCCTTCTGAGGAATGTGTGGTAGATTTGAACCCCCAGCCTTCTGGTTAGCAGTCAAATGCCTTAGGTGCTATGCCACCAGAGCTCCCTCAAAAATTGTACAGTATGTGATAAATCAAATAAATGAATAAATATAAATAAATAAATAGAAAGGAAACAGAGAAAAGAAAAGAAAATACAGAAAAAAAAAAGATAATAAAACAAAGATGCAATGAAAGAATTCTTAGAAAGATAGTTGTCTGGAAGATGTAGAAAATCAGCTTGTATTTTACCATTAACTTAGCTGTTGTTGTTGTTGTTATGTGCCGTCAAGTTGGTCCAGACTCATAGCGACCCCTCCTTGGGTTGCCGAGGCAGTATCACTATGGAAGTAGATTGCCCCAACTTCCTTCTGAGGAATGGCTTGTGGGTTTGAACTGCCAGCCTTCTGGTTAGCAGTCAAGTGCCTTAGGCACTACACTACCAGAGCTCCCATTAACTTAGCAGCATAATTTAAAAGTTGCATGATATAACTGGTATTAAAAATGAAACTTTTTTTTTTTTTTCTGTGCCCACTGCTGTCAAGTTAGATCTGACTCATAGCTACCCCTCCTTCAGTTTCCAAGGCAGTATAACTACCGAAGTAGATTGCCCAACCTTCCTTCCGAGGAGTGGCTGGTGGGTTTGAACTGCTAGCCTTCTGGTTAGCAGTTAAGTCCCTTAGGCACCACGCTAATCTTTAAGGAAAAAGCTGTCTATGAAAACCCATTGCCAAGTTCATTCTGACTTATAGTGATCCTATGGAACAGAGTAGAATTAGCCCACAAAATTTTTAAGGTTGTAATCTTTACAGAAGAAAATTGCTACATGTTTCTCCCATAGGTAAGTTGGTAGCAGCTGAGAGCTTAATCACTTTGCCACCAGTGTTTCTTAAAATGAAATGAAAGGTAAAATATAGAGCAGAATTGACTGTGGCATGATTTTTGAAGAGTTGATATTCAGAAATATTTGCTATTTTATTTGTACTTAGAATAACATAGATTTAAAGACTGGATTGCAAGTTTTAATTTATATTTCTAACAATCTATTTGATTCTATATTTAATAGTTACATGTTCCTACATTTTACCTTATTAACTCTTTTTAGAAACAGCCTATCAACAAAATAAGAATTGAGTTGCATAAGCTGATGATATTAAAGTAACATGAAGTTGGAGATTAGAGAAGAAAATCAGGTAAGGTAGTTTAAGGGTTCTAATTCCCTCTTCTTAGATAATGACTCAAATGAAAGAACACACATGGAGATTTAAGTATATTATTTATTTAAGTATCTGACAGAAGAATAGACAACCAAATAGTCTATGGTAAGTCAACAAATATACAATCAAGAATTAGAGATTCCAGTACAATATTTGTAATTATACACTCAGCCAACACAAGAACTAATAAAATAAATTATGTTCATTTTTTGGGTGTAGAACAGAGAGTCATAGTGAGGGTAGATATCTTTTCATGAAATATCTTTATGAGTTTATTATTTATCAAGTGCAATTACTACTCTAAGAGCAATTGAATTAATGCAAAAATAATATACAAGCAAATTAGTAAAATGTACATATGATTGAATATATGATTAGTTAATTAAATGAATGAATTAATAAATGGTTTTTAAAAACTCTTCCAAACCTAAAGCTTTGAATTTGTGGAATCAGAGAGCAGTTTTTCTGGTTGCAGACCATTTGTTACTCTGCTACTATGGAAGGAACTCTCAGACAAACCTGGGTGGAACCTCACTTATGTGACTTACTGCTTATATGACCATTTACAAATTACTAACTCAATGAAGAGTCAATCAATCTTCTAATCATTAAAATGGACATGACACTAACCTCACCGAGCTACTGTCAGGATTCAATGACATAAAATATGAGGTAAAAAGTTTATTACAATGCCAGACATATAGTAAGCGCTCAACAAATGTGGGTATGTTGTAGCTGAAGATATCAGAGCTCATTGAAATATTTAGTAAAATAAGCTAGAAGGGCCTGTCAAACAGAATGGATACTGGCTCTTTCACTGTACCACTGTACCAGCTCAGAATCAGTCTGGATATTAAATTCTACTTAAAATTAGGAAAAGGAGTTCTCATGGCAGAGTGGGAAAAGTAATCTGCAGTCTTTAAATTTTTTCTCATCATACATCTACATTTCAGAGTAGCTTAATTTTTTACATTTCTTGTAGTATAAAGCACATACAAAAAATTACATATTTCATAGATTTAGGACCTATGTGGGCCAGTGCTTGTGTCTATACTGCTCATGAGCAGAGAATGGTGTTTTCATTTTAAACAATTAAATTTAAAATATTAAGTACTTACATATTATCCATAACTCTGTCTCTTGACCTATATTTACAATCTGGTCCTTTAAGAAAGAAGTTTGTATTCCTTGTTTCAGAGACTAACCACATTTTAAAGGAAAAATCAAAAAGAAGATGATGCTTATAAATGACAATAATAACAAAGACATTTGTGATAACAATCATATGGCATTTCATAAAGTGTATATGTTGATTAAATGACAAAATAAATAACAACTTTGCACAGAACTGCAATATTTTTTTTTTTTTCATTAACATCGTTCTTATTTCAGACACATACTAATGAAGGAAGTTGTTTGAGGGAAGAGTGATATTCCTAACCACTTCAGATCAAACATATCTGATTCCATTTCTTAAATTCCTATTACATGCATAATAGGATTCTCGTTAATTTGGCCATGGCAGAGCTTAACACACTGTCTTGAATGCATGGAAGGGATATACTTCTTTAAAGCTTTTAGTCTGCCAATATGTGAACATCATCTCAGTCCCGCTTGCCCAGAAATCTGAGCTTTGTACTAGGCTTACATGAAAGTCTGGGAAGTACAAGAAAAAGACAGGACTGAGATTGACATGGGGAAGGCCTTAGAAACATTTGAGGTTATACTACCAAGCCAGCCACTTGTTAAGAGCTAATTGCACGGTCTTCCAAACTCTTTGGACATCTACTAAGAAGCTATTCAAAATCATCATTTTGGAGGTAGTAGAAAAGGAGAATGTACTTAAAATTGCTATAGTCAAAGTTTTATATCACAGAACAATAAGTAGCAGCCTTTGCATGTCTTACTGGAGCACTTGCTTAAGGATCAGTAGAGCAGCTTTACTAAGGGAATCAAGATTGTGAAATATGAGGCACGAGGCATGAACATCAGGAGATTCTCTGTCAGGTTACATTCCTGTCATGGAATTGAGCAACTTCCATACATAACTTACAATCACAACAACAATGAATGAAACATAAGAGTGGTGAAGATGAAAGGATTCAAGCCACGATATAAACACAGCAAATTTAACAAATACAAACTTTAAATAGTTATAAAGAATTATTTTCAAATTCTCCCATATTTTCACAAAACTAAAAATTAAATCCTAGGATATCTCAATTAATGTGATACAATATTAGTAATTCTAATATATAGGAAAAATAATGATTAAAATATTCAAATATATTTATTAGGCAGATAAGTTATTTTAATAAGATTTCCAGTTATAACTATTTTTTTTTTTTTATCATCTTAAAGTTAGGTAATCATGAACCATGTGGCATATTTGTGGAGGTTTAAATTCCCTGAGTTGCTTCCCCAGGTAAAGATAGAGAAGTGCAGTTCTTCTTTTCACAAGTTAGAAAAGAACAAACAGCAACTTTGGCTGGTTATGTGATGGATGAACTTACCATTCCAGAGTCCATAGTATCACTTTCTTCCATTTGTTTCTGCAATATGTTTGATTGCCATTTCAATGTCCCCAACTCTATTTGTTCCATCCTTTATATTTGCTTTCTCTCAAGTGACTGCAGAAGTGGAAGCATCTGGTAATTCCAATTCTGACAACAACTGTTAAGCACTAACCTCAGGTTCATATTGCAAATCTGTCACTAGTTGCTATTTTCCTGGAAAATGGTATGTCATTCCTTCTTCTGCTTTGTAAATTGCTGAAAGCCTGTTTTTGATTTTCTGTGAAAAAATAGACAAAGGATTAATTGAAGCTAACATGAAGGGCAATTATTTTATTGAAGATGTGAATAAAATGTCCTTAACCAAATGAATATTTATTTCAAATAAGAAAAAAAAAAAAAACTCCTATCAACTCCTTTCTGTAAAAAAAATAATATAAAGAGTTCTAACAAAGAATATGGTATCTGTGTATTTAGTATGAGATTTCAAAAATATAGATCAGAATGCTCAAGAAAAAGAACAGTTTTCATTAGAGAATTACTCTATTATGTTGAAAGTCACACACCAAAAATAAGTACATAACTTTAATGGAGAATTTAGTATAAGCAGATACCATGTTAAACGATTTACACATCTATTCCATTGCATCCTCTTGCCAGCCCAATAGGGTAAGTATTGTTATCTCCATGTAGATGTTTATCCTCCATCAGAACTTCTGGTTTAGAAATATGTCAGAAGATGACTAGTAAACTGCTTAGCTAGAGGCAAAGATCCTATACACTCTTCTCTAACAAGAACCCTGGTTCAAGAACCTATATTGTTTGTGCTTATTCCATAACAATAGAATACAGAAACTTTTTTGGAAGGTCATAAGTCCTGTATCAAAACACACTAACAGCAATTCAATATATATATATATATATAATGAACAAAAACCTTACCTTAGAGAAAAGACAAGAAACTAGTCCCAGAAAATGTAGTAAGGGGCCCACGAGATGTTATCACACTATATCACAGTTACAGAAAGATCTGTTTGAGGCTACCTCTTTAAACAAGGGTGAGATGAAAAGAAATTACATGGCAAGCACTTGACTGCTAAC
>NW_006921818.1:1410783-1415991 GCF_000298275.1 Orycteropus afer afer | reverse complement strand
GATTGCCCAACCTTCCTTCCAAGGAGTGGCTGGTGGGTTTGAACCGCCAGCCTTCTGGTTAGTAGTCAAGTGCCTTATGCACTACACTACCAGGATAATGATATAGGAGGGGAAAAATTCCTAGCATACATTAAATGTAAACATGATCAAGGGTGTGAAGTTATAGAACCATAGAAGAAATAGGAGAGAGAGATAGAAGCAAGTGCTTGCATAGCTCTTCACTAAATTAGGCATTAAATACTGCCTACCTCATTCCCAAGACAAAATAAAGAAAGATTATCTATTCACCATGTTAAGAAAAGTCATATAAAATATTATTTTAATGTCTGAGATGTGTGTGTGCACATGTACATACACACATATGAATTTTGATTATTAAGTAGAATGAGGTATTATTTTCCTAATATGATTTGTGTACCATTGAATGTGTCATCAGACACAAATATCTCCACAATGGGAACTTCACAATACTTTCATTACTGTCATTAAAGAAAAATATATTTCATTCCTTGTGATTTATTTGTACTTGGAAAATATATACTTATGCCACATATCATACTATGCTTTAGCATTTTATAATAAGTCAATTTATCATTTAAAAATAAGCACTTGCATTATTAACAAGCAAGACCTATTGGCAATGTGGTAAGAGATCATTATGTTAAAATGTGGAATTAAGTGTGAGGAAGAAAATTTGAGAGACTACAAAAGACTGCAGGAACTCTGGTAGCATAGTGGCTAAGGCACTTGCCTGCTAACCAGACGGCTGGCGGTTCAAACCCACCAGCCACTCCTTGGAAGGAAGGTTGGGCAATCCTACTTCTGTAGTGATACTGCCTTGGAAACCCAAGGAAAGATCGCTATGAGTCGGGTTTGACTCAATGGCACATAACAACAACAACAACAACACAAGACTGCAGGAGCAAATGGGGGAAGTATGAGTAACTCAGTTTAAGCTCTTTCAGTAAAACCCATAAGAAAGCTGGTAAAGTTGAAAAGGAAACAAATATCTCATCTGGCAATCACATGGAATAAATATGTGCTTTTGCCACTCACCATGTGAGATACTGGAAATAAAGAAATAAGCAAGAAAAACAATATTTCTGGTTTTGTTTAGCAAATAGTATTTGAGACAGAACATATGAAAGTGCATAGGTGATGGTGGTAGTGAAGGTGGTTGGCAGAGTGTAGAAGGAAGACCAAAATGTTTGAAGATCATGAAATTAATATAAGATGAAGGCATGCACCAAGAACATAAGGAAGTAAATTAATATTATAGTGAGAAACTAAATGGCATAAGAGAAATTATAGGGTTGCAGAGGCAGACAAGGAAAACATCAAAGAAAAATTATGGCTAATATTAAAATTCTAGTATTTATCCTAAATGTACTAGTTGTTGTTGTTGTTATGTGCCGTCGAGTCGGCCCTGACTCATAGCGACCCCTTCTTGGGTTTCTGAGGCAGTATCACTACAGAAGTAGGATTGCCCAACCTTCCTTCTGAGGAGTGACTGGTGGGTTTGAACTGCCAGCCTTCTGGTTAGCAGTCAAGTGCCTTAGGCACTATGCTACCAGAGTTCCTAAATGTAATAGAGAATGATTAAATTATTTTAATCAAGGGATTTAGGAAATCAAGTTTACATTTTAAAAATGATCATTCTGGTTTCAATATAAAAAGTGAATTTGAAAAAAAAAAGAAAAAAGAAGCTTAAGCAAGAAAACCAGTTAGGAGTTTATGTAGTAGTCTAAGAATGGTGATGTCTCTTTGAATAATTATGGGGAAAGCAGAGAAAATATCAATTTAAAGAATATTTCAGAGACTTTGTCATTAGATATGTCATTTGATTAGATGTAGAAGTAGGAGATAAGTAAGCATGAAATATTAGATAGACTGTAATCAAAATGATAGTCTAGGAAGACCCACCCTCCTTTCTCCTTGTTGTTGTGTGCCGTCGAGTTGCCCCTGGCTCATAGCGACCCCTCCTTGGGTTTCCAAGGCAGTATCACTACGGAAGTAGGATTGCCGAACCTTCCTTCCGAGGAGTGGCTGGTGGGTTTGAACCGCCAGCCGTCTGGTTAGCAGGCAAGTGTCTTAGCCACTATGCTACCAGAGCTCCCTTTCTCCTTACAGAGGAAGTGAAAAAAGCAAGCACCTTGTTAAAAAAAAAAATAAAAAAAAAGGTCAACAGGAAATTTCAACAGTAGGACAAACACTTACAGAATATTTGAAAAAGTTCCTAAGTTACTGAATCACCACAATCTTCCACAACTGAAAAAAAGAAAGAAAGAAAAAAAAAAGAATAAGGAGAAAGGAGGAGAAAAACAAATGAAAAAGAAAAAAAAAAAAAAAAACACACTATTATATCAAACCCTAAGGAAGGAGAAATATATGTATTCTAGGAAGACCATATTACTTAATCAAATGTCCCTTTTTCAACAAAAAGACAGAAGACATACAGAGAAACAGGGAAGGTTGGCTCATTTAAAGAATAAAATAAGCCAATTTCTGGAGTTTAGAGATACAATAACTGAAATTAAAAATTCACTAGAGGAGTTTAACAGCAGATTAGAGCTGACAGAAGAAATTATCACCAAATTTGAAGATACAGCAACTGAAATGGTCCAAAAAATAAAGAAAACAAAATGAAAAATTAATAAATCATAAGATAATGGTTTATACAATTAAATGGAATAATACACTCATTATTGGAATCTCAGAAGGAGAGGAAAAATAGAAAGATTTTGAAATAATATTTGAAGTAATTATGGAAGAAAACTTTCCAAATTGGATACAGTACATGAATTTGTATACACATGAAGCTCAATGAATTCAAGGAATTTAATTGGGAATTTATACCCAAGGGAATCTGCATCAAATTACATTATAATCAAATAGCTGAAAACCAAATAAAAAGAGAAAATTTTAGAGCAGTAAGAGATAAATGAATTGTAATATATAAGGGAGCCCCCCAAAAAAATGTTCATTTCTCCTTGGAAATGATTGAGACCAGAAGACATTGGGGTGATATATTCAAAGTATCGAAAGAAAACAATTGTCATCCAAGACAGTTGATGGAATTGTCCTTCAAATATGATTTTCCCTGGTAAAGTCCTAGGCACTTTATTATTATCAGACCAGTCCTAAAATAAATGCTACCAGGAATCCTCCGCTTTGAAAAGTGAGGATACCAGAGAGTAATGCAAAGCTCTATGTGGTCATTAAGGCTTTATGTAAACATGGCCAGGGTGCGATTTTGAGTGGAGTGGCAGCCGGATGTAGTTATCCCCCATGATGATATTGGATGTGGTGTAATCATCTGCATGGTAGAATCTGATGTGAGCAGTTAATATGTTGAAGAGGAGTTGCCTTTGTTGTGTGGCCTGCTTCCAGTATACAGGGAGAACCTTTGGGAAAGGTCTCTAGTTTTTTTCTCATTTAAGATCCTGCATTTGTCCCATGATCATCTCCAATTCCTGGACTTGAACCAGTGGCTTGCTGTTTTACCTGTTGATCTTGAGATTGTTGCCAGAGCAGTCTGTGAGCCAACAATATGTCATTTTACTTGCCAATCTTGGATTTGTCAGGTACAGCAGGTAGTAACTGCACGAGTCAGAAGAATCCTCCAGCTTGCTCCAGTGGGCCTGGAACAAGAGGCAGAGTTAAAGCCCAAGGTCAAGGTGCTTCTATCCAGCCCCTACAGATGACACTTTGAATTCAGACTTCTAATCTAGTCTTCCCCTAGACCTGGCACTCTGAATTTGGACTTCTAGCCTTCTAAACTGTATGAGAATAAGTTTCTATTTGTTAAAGTCCTCCACCTGTGGTGTTTTTGTTATAGCAGCACTACAGAACTAAGACACTGCATGAAGAAATAAAGATCTTCAGTAAAGGTAATTTTGATGAAGGCTACTTTTCTTTTTTTTGCTTTGTAACTATGTTAGTTATGGTCTATATGATATAAAAAACAAAAGTATAAGTTCAGACTATTACTGTATGATTCTGGGTGCATATAAAGAGCCCTTGTGGTGCAGCAGTTAAGGAATCTGGCTGTTTACCAAAAGGTTAGTGGTTTGAACCTCCCAGCTGCTCTGTGGCAGAAAGGTGGGGCAGTCTGTTTCTGTAAAGATTGACAGCCTTGGAAACTCAATGGGGGTTGCTATGAGTCAGAATTGACTTGATGGCAGTGAGCTTGGTTTGGTTTTATTTTGAGGGGTACATATGCTTAAACATGTATTTTGTGATATCAACAATATGAAAGGGGAGAAGGATTCCTATAGGAAGAAGTTTTTCAATGTTGTTGAAGTTAAACTGGTATCAATGTAAACTAGATAGTTATAAATTTAGGATCAAAAAGTTAATCCCTATGGTAACAATTAAGAACATTTCTGAATCAAAATGTTTCCCCCCGACAAACACACAAACAAATCACTTAAGCATGCAAAAAAAGTAAACGATTAGAGGAAATAAAAACAAAAAGCTACAAGACACAGAAAACAAATAGCAATATGGCAGGTGTCTTTGTTGGTAATTAATTTAAATGTGAATGGATTGAACATTCCCATCAAAAGAGTGGAGGAATAGGTGAGAAGATATGATCTAAACTTTTGTTATCCACGAGAGACATATTTTAAATAAAAAGATCCAAATTCATTGAACGTGAAAGGTTAAGAAAACAAAAATTGATAAAAAACAGAAACTAAGAGAGCTGGGTATTTATAATAATATCATACAAAATATAGTTTAAATAATAATAATAACCTGTTAAACGAAGCAAAGAAGGACATTATACATGGAAAAAGGATCAATTCCTTGAGGAAAAAAAAAATTAACAAGACCCATGTATACTAATGTTCATTGATACATTATTCACAAGAGCTTAAAAGGTAGGAACAACTAATGTCCATCAACAAATGGATGGATAAACAAAATTCAGCATATCTATACAAAGAAATATTATTTGAATACAAGGAAAAATGAAGTCCTGACACAAGCTACTACTTCATGAGTGAACCTTGAAAACATGTTTAGTGAAATAAGTCAGACATAAGATGACAAGTATTACAGGATTCCATTTATATAAAATTTCTAGGACAGGTAAATTCATGAAGACAAGATTGGAGAATAGGGAAAAATCAATTTCCACTTAAAATTGGTGAGTTTTATTTTATAAAATACGTTTATAAAGTATTATTAAAAATATATTAAAAT
>NW_006921818.1:1378634-1381558 GCF_000298275.1 Orycteropus afer afer | reverse complement strand
TCTTTGTTGGTTACCAGAGGTGGGAGGGGAGGGGAGGGAAGGCTGTTAGATAGATAGAGATAAGTATTGATTTGGGTGAAGAGAAAGGCAATATACCAAATGTGAGTGAGCAATATGGCAGCATTGAGGATGAGAAAGACATAGAGAGGTACATGGGAGGTACAGACAACAAATATGAACCCTTTTGCACATATAACACAACGTGCTCAGTGAAGGCAAACACGGGTATATGGGTGGATAGATGGGTGGACAGGCTGAAATATTAGGTATCTATATGAAGTGAAGAGTGCACCCAAGAACATGTATAGGGTTGGCAGACAGTGGTCCAATAATTTTATGTGTATGATCTGAATTCCCAGGTGTATAATGGGGCTGATAAGGGGCAAGGTTTTATTCACTGCTTGGCCACTGACAGCTACCCAGAGGGACCAAGTAGTTGAACCTGTGGGCTCGGGACCATAGTCCCAGAGGACATCAAGTGCAATTGGCATAACATACTACGCAAATCATTGTCCCACTTTCTACTGTGGCTAGTAGTGACTGAGATCTCAAAAGTTTGGAAGCTGCCGTCTAGATGCAAGGATGGGTATCTCCTCGTCCAGGGCCAAGAAGAATGAAGAAAAACAAAAATTCATGGAAACAATCAGTCCTAGTGACTGATACACTATCCAATCTGCAGCCTATATGACTATGAGACCACAAGAAATAGACGGTGCTCTACTACTACTGTCAACCACTTGGAGGAGGATCTTTGTAGGAGATCCTGGATAGACAGGGGGAACAATGTGGAACAAAACTCAAAATCATTTGGAAAAAAAAAAAAAAAAAGTGGGAAACAGGTTTACTGTCCCGATGGAGCCTGGTGGAACCACTGAGACTATGGCCCCTAGCTGCCCCTCAGGTCTGGAATTGAACACATGCCTGTAGCTTCCAGCCAAGCAGTAGACAGGCATACTAGTTGAACATTTATTGAGGTAGATACACTCCTTGGAGAGAATAAGCAAGAGAGAAATAAGGGCTGTTTATGCACAGGGAGACAGCTCAGGGGGTAGGAGTGCATGGAGGGTTGGTCACAGGGAGGATGTGGAGAAGAGAGGTTGCATTGTGGTAAATTGTGGTCAATGTCATGAGACAAAGTGTATGTGATTTGCTGTATGGAAAATGTATTTTTTCTGTAAATTTTCACCCAAATCACAATAAAAATAAAAATTAAAAAAAAAAAAAAGATTCTATGGGCAAAATATTGAATGATGCAGGGAACATCAAAAGATGGAAGCATACACAGAGTCACTGTAAAAAAAAAAAAAAGAAAAGAAAAAATAATTAGCCAATGTTCACTATTTCAGAAGGTGGCATGTGATCAAGAACCAATGGTACTGAAAGAAGAAGTTGAAGCTGCACTGAAGGAATTTGCAAATAAAAAGGTTTCAGGAATTGATGAAATACTCATTGAAATGTTTCAATGAAGAGATGCATCACTGGAGGCACTTACTCGTCTATGTCAAGAAATTTGGAAGACAGTTACCTGGCTTACTGACTGAGAAAGATCCATATTTGTACCCATTCCAACAGAATGCAGACATTATTGAACAACAGCATTAATATCACATGCAAATTAAATTTTGCTGAAGATAATTAAAAAACAGTTGCAGTAGTAATTTGACTGGAAATTTCCAAAAATACAAGCTGGATTCAGAAGAGGGCATGGAATGAGGGAAGTCATTGCTGATGTCAGATGGATCTTGACTGAAAGCAAATACAAAAATGATGGCTACTTGTGCTTTATTGACTATGCAAAATTATTCATCTCTTTGGATCATAACAAATTATGGATAATGTTGAGAAAAATGGGAATTCCAGAACACTTTATTGTGCTTATGAGGAACCTGTACATAGATGAGGAGGCTGTTGTTTGAACAAAATAAAGGGAAATTCCATGGTTCAAAATCAGGAAGGGAGTGGGTCAGGATTGTATCCTTTCACCATACTTATTAAATCTATATGCTGAGAAAATAACCTGAGAAAGGGGATTACATGCAGAACACAGCTCAGGGTTGGAGAAATACTCATTAACAGCCTGCAATATGCAGACGATACAATCTTGATTGCTGCAAGTGAAGATGACTTGAAGCACTTAACGATGAAAATTAAAGCCTACAGTCTGCAGTATGGATTATACCTCAACATAAAGAAAACAAAAATCCTCACAACTGGACCAATAAGCAGCTTCACAATAAATGGAGAAAAGATTGAAGTTATCAAAGATTTCATACTACTTTGATTCACAATAAACGTACATGGAAGCAGAAGTCAAGAAATCAGAAGTCATATTGCACTGCAGATTGGCTGCAAAAGACTTCTTTTAAAGTGCTGAAGAACAAAGTTGTCTCTTTGAAGACTAAGCTGTGCCTAGCCTAAGCCATGGTATTTTCAATAGCCTCATCTGCATGTGATAGCTGGACAATGAATAAGGAAGACAGAAGAAGATTTGATGCTCTTGAGTTTTGGTTTTGGAAAAGAATACTGAAATTACCATGGACAGCAAGGAACAAATCTGTCCTGGAAGAAGTGCAGCTGTAATGCTCCTTGAAAGCGAAAATGGCTGGTCTTTGTCTCATCTACTTTGGTCATGTTGTCAGAAGGGAGCATTCCGTGAAGAAGAATATCATGCTTGGTAAAATGGAGGGTCAGCGAAAAAAGGTAGGACCCTCAATGAGATGGATTGACATAGTAGCTGGAACAACTGGCTCAGGTATAGCAAGGATTGTGAGGATGGCCCAGGACTGGACAATGTTTTGTTCTGTTGTACACAGGGTCACTGTGAATCAGAGCCTACTCAGTGGCATCTAACAACAACAATAACAGTAGTATCAACATCCATCAGCAAATGACTGAGATGAGTTGGTGTGTGTGTGTGTGTGTAT
>NW_006921818.1:1370439-1378534 GCF_000298275.1 Orycteropus afer afer | reverse complement strand
ATATATATATCTCCTAGGTGTATGTATGTATCTATATATATATTTCCTAGGTTGCTTGTTCTTAACTGAAATAATGTTAAAGTGTCCTACAGTTATTCCCAGGAATTTCCATCATGTTTTAATTTCCATAGTAGTAACCAGTTTAATAAATCACTATTCATTGGCTGAGCTCTGGCAGTGTAGTCCCTAAAGCATTTGACTGCTAACCAGAAGGCTGGAGGTTCAAACCCCACCAGCCACTCCTCGGAAGGAAGGTTGGGCAATCTACTTCTGTAGTGATACTGCCTTGGAAACCTAAGGAGGGGTCGCTATGAGTCGGGTCTGACCCAACGGTAGTGAGTTTATTCATTGGCTCCTTCTCTTCCTGGTTTTATTTCCCCACTCCTTTACTGTTTTTTCTTGAGGTTATTTTCAATGCTCCCTAAGAGGAAGGCAGCAGACATATATAAAATAAAATTTGCATATTCCCCCTATTGATCAAATAAATTATTTATGCAATTAAATAATCATAATAATTGTTGAAGTCCTGATCCCTGGCTTTCTTGCTTTTCTGCTAATGGAATTAGACTAGTCTACTTGGACAATTAACATGGGTTATAAACATGAGTATATAGGTTAGATATTAATTCATTGAAGAAGTAAAACAAAAATGAAAAAGAATATGTGCTTAGGGCACCTTGATAATGTGGACACTCTGAGAAATGTAAAAAAAATAAGAAAATAAATTTGTTTTTATTTAAAAAAAGAAAAACCCTTAAGTACCATTTGTATGTGATTTACATTTAACAGTATGCCATTCTAAAATATTACCTCACTTAATGAGATATATAGATGATAATATTTTCACAATAGAACTTGATTTCAGGTTCTTTAATAATATTTATGTTTTCTTTCTAAGTAAAATTAAGCCAAGATAAATAATGTTTCATTTAGTCAAATACTTATAATAACCTAATCAAACCAAATATTTTTGTAAGAAGAATTCTTTTTGAACTTGCTTAATTACAAAAATGATGGTGGTTATCCAAGTATCTACACATATATTCACAAAAACACCAACATTATAACTAGATAAATAAACCATGCTTATTATTAATATATAGAATGTAGACTATCATTATAGAAATGGGTCTTTCTCAATTATTTATAAAACTTGTTTCCTGGCATCTATAAATAGGGTATCTCTCAACATTTTAGACTTATTGAATCAGATTATCTTAGGTATGATAATTTAGCCAACTCATTTTTAGAGAATAATATTCTAATATTCTCTAAAATGGAGAATAATAGAATATTATTATTCTATTATTTTTCACAATATGGAGAATTAAGTGTTATAACTGGGCACAGTAGAAGAACCACAAATAAAACTGTAGTTCTGGTGGAGAGAAGGAGAGAGTAGTTCTCACTTCTAAACTCAGGGTGAAAATTCAGGGGGTTCCAACAGCCATTCTCAGGTTTAATAATTCAATAGAAGGACTCACAATGTTCACTCAAAGCTGCTGTATTTCTGAGTATGGTTTAGTACATGGAAGTGACACAGATTAAAATCAAACAAAAAGAAGAGATACATGGGACACAGTCCTGCAGGGTTCTAAATGTTTAGCCTTCAACTATTCTCCACCTATGGAATCCTGGGTAGCACTAACTCCTCCTGGTGATGTTGTGCAGCAATACATACAGAAGACTGACAACCAAAGAAGCTACCCTAAACATTGGTGCCCAGAGTACTTACTGGGGCTCTATCGCATTGAAATGATTGACTGCCCATGTAGCTGATCTCAGTTTCTAGCATCTAAGGAAGTTATAATCCAAAACAACTATTTTAAACCACATAACTGGAATAGCTCAAATCCTTTATCCTAAATTACATTATAATTATGAAGCTGGCACAAGACACCAGACAAACAAAAATACCCCTATATGGCATGAAATTTCAAGGAAGTAGGTATTATTTTCCTGGAGTGGAGAGCAAGTGTGAGATTTTCCTTTTGGCAAAGTTTTTTATTTTTATTTTTATTTTTTCCACACACTAAGTTTATGGATGGAACACTAAAAGGTCCCATGTGATTCCTATGTAGCTTGTTTTTTTGCTGTTCAGTGCTGTCAAGTTGGTTACAACTCATAGGGACACTGCACAACAGAATGAAATACTGCCTGGTCCTGTACCATCCTTAGAGTTAATGCTGTGACTGAGCCCATTCATTATTGCAGTCACTGTGTCAATCCACCTTGTTGAAGGTCCCCTTTTTCACTGACACTCTACCCACCAGCCACTCCTCGGAAGGAAGGTTGGGCAATCTATTTCCGTAATGATACTGCCTCGGAAACCCAAGGAGGGGTCGCTATGAGTCAGATCTGACTCGATAGCACATAACAACAACAACTACTACTTTACCAGGAATGATATCTTTCTCTGGGAAATGGTCCCTTTTGATAACTTGACCAAATTATGTGGGACTAAATCTGGCAGTTCTCACCTCTATGGAGCATTCTGGCTGTACCTTTTCGAAGACAGGTTTGTTCCTTCTTCTGTCAGTCCATGGTGTTTCAATATTCTTTGCAACACCACAATTCAAATGCATCGATTCTTCAGTATTCCTTATTCAATTGTCCAGCTTTCACATGCATTTTAGGTGAGTGAAAATACCATGGCTTTGGTCAGGCACATCTAACTCTTCAAAGTGATATCTTTACTCTAATACTTTAAAGAAGTCTTTTGCAGTGTATTTGTCCAGTGCAAGTCGTTTGATAGCCTGACTGCTGGACATTGATTGTAAATCCAGGTAAAATGAAATCCTTAGCAGCATGAATCTTTTCTCCATTTGTCGTCACCTGGCTTATTGGTTCAGTAGTGAGGGTTTTTGCTTTCTTTATGTTGAAGTGTAATCCACACTGTAGATTGTTGTAATCTTTAATCTTCATCAGTAAGTGCTTTAAGTCTTCTTCACTTTCAGCAAGCAAGGTTGTGTGATCTGTATATCGCAGGCTGTTAATGAGCCTTCCTCCAATCCTGATGCCACATTCTTCTTCATATAGTCCAGCTTCTCAGATTATTTTCTCAGCATACAGACTGAATAAGTGTGGTGAAAGGATACAATCCTGATATACCTTTCCTGATTTTAAACCATACAGTATATCCTTTTGTTCTGTTTGAACTGCTGCCTCTTGGTCTGTGTACAGGTTCTTCATGAGCACAATAAAGGATTCTGGAATTCCCATTCTTTGCAATGTTATCCATAATTTGCTATAATCCACATAGTCTGATGCTTTTGTATAGCCAATAAGATATAGGTAAACATATTCCTCGTATTGTTTTGTTTTCAACCAAGATGCAGTTGATATCAGCAATAGTATCTCTCATTCCACATCCTTTTCTAAATCTAGCTTGAATTTCTGGCAGTTCTCTATCAATATACTACTGCAACTGTTTTTGAACTATCTTCAGCAAAATTTTACTAGAATGTGATGTTAATGATACTGTTAATATTTTCCACATTCTGTTGGATCACCTTTCTTTGGAATGGGCACAAATATGGATCTCTTCCAGTTGGCTGGCCAGGCAGCTAGCTGTCTTCCAAATGTCTTGGCATAAACAAGAGAACACCTCTAGTGCTGCATTTGAAACATCTCAGTAAGTATTTCATCAATTCTTAGAGCCTTATTTTTCACCAATTCCTTGCTTGTTTGTTGTTGTTATGTGCCGTCGAGCCAGACTCGACTCATAGCGACCCCTCCTTGGGTTTCTGAGGCAGTATCACTACGGAAGTAGATTGCCCAGCCTTCCTTCCCAGGAGTGGCTGGTGGGTTTGAACTGCCAGCCTTCTGGTTAGCAGTCAGGTGCCTTAGGCACTACGCTACCAGAGCTCCCATTCTTTGTTTTGCACTGGTTAATAAACTAGCACTTGGGAATTAATGCCAAAAATTATACATTGTTTCCTGTTCTACCACTGTTTGGTTTTTAGTGCATTTTGCCAAATAACATAATATTTCATTGAGTAAATGTAAGCTTGAAAACTGTCCCTTTCTATTTTTTTCATGAATTCTTAATTATAAATACTTAAATTACTGGTGGTGATTCTGGAAAAAAAAAAAGTATGAAATGGGGAAAAGTAAATCATATGATTTTAAAAAGAAAATATTGCTAATTAAGCCATCTGGTACATTGTCTTATACATACTAGTTATTCAAAAACTATATATCAAACAAATTTTGGGAGGAGCTCTTGTAGTGTAATGCCTAAGGCACTTGACTGCTAAACAGAAAGCTGGTGGTTCAAACCCTCCAGCCACTCCTTGGAAAGAAGTTTGAGCAACCTACTTCCATAGTGATACCACCTCGGAAACCGAAGAAGGGTGGCTATGAGTCGGGTCCGACTCGAGGACACGTAACAACAACATGAGTCAGAATCGACCCAATGGCAGTGGGTTTAGATATGGAATGACTTTTCTAAATTTAGATTCTGAAAATGTGTTGTCTGCACTAGAAACTCTCTACACTACCTGAATGAAATCAAGATTGGTTTTGCTCAAGCACAAATAAATCTAGAATCAGAACACAGATCTGAAGTGAATGCTCAGGGAAACCACTAAAGACGCAAACATTTTCTAGCTTTTTGCTCCACCATCCATAGAGTGGCTTTTTCACTTGTATTCTTATAATGACTTTTCCTCTGCAAGACATTGTATCACCATTACAGATAAAATATAGTGGCAGAAAAGTCAAGTAGGCAGAGTCTCACCCTTTCCAGTATAATTCAAATTAAATAAAATTTGATAAAACTGTGCCTTATGACATTCATGCAAGGAAATATGGGGAAATAAGTGTTGTAATTGGGTACATAAAAAATAAAAGAACACCAAATAAAACTGAGGTTCTGTTAGGTGAAGAGAAGGGAAGAATAGTGGTACGATATACTAGTGCAAGCATGTTTCTTCAACAAATATTTATTCAGTGACGTTTTGTCTCAGTCTCAGATTATAAGGTGCTGAACCAAGCCAATTAACCCTTAGTCCTTGCCGTGTTGGAATTACAATAATAGAAAAAAAAAAAAGTATGATAAACTGGTAAGAACACAATTCATACACACCTACTCCTCATTTATTGACTATCTATCCTGTTATCGATATTTCACATTTATAGTAACAATAAAAAATCCACTATCTATTTTTTACATTAATTATGTACATGTAATAATGATGTAATGATATAATTTGAATGTAATGATGTAGTCATCTGCCATTTTGTGGTTGTCCTCCATTATCACATAATGCCAATTTTCACATAATCATCTGTTCTTTGAATCTAACCATATGGTTAAGTGACGAGTGGCTGTAATTACAAGTTGTGATAAAATGTTACAAAAGAAAGGTAAAAAGTGCTATGAAAAAAGATATAGGGTGTTGGGATAGTCATGATTCACTTTGAGTTGTGTGATGAAGAAATGCCTTTATAAATTCAAGGAGGGGTTGCTATGAGTCAGGTCTGACTCCACGGCACATGACAACAACAATAACAACAATTATAGCTGAAATTTGAAGGCAAAGTAAGCTTTGTGGAGGGAAGGAAGAGAGGTCCAGGAGGTGAGAACAGAATATATGGAGGACTGAGTTCTAAAATATTTACTTGTTTGAGAAAATGATCATAGGCCAATGTAGCTTGAGTATGATGAATGGGAGAAATAATCTGCATGAAATGGCAAGGTAGAATGTTGGATTTCTCTTTACTCCAAGTTCTTTTCCCCCTCATTTAAATTATTTAGATTTTAAGGTGCTCAATGCAGTGGTGAAAATTTGATAAAGTAGGAATACAGGGTAAAATTTTTATTATAAATGCTAGGGCCCTAAGATGACTGGGCACAGAAAATCTGAGGAGGTAAGAAAAGTTGTCCCAACTTAAAGAGAAGAATATTTCCCCAGAATTGAGGGAAAGGTAAAACAAGAAGGGGAAGTAATGAAGAGAGATGAGAGGAGCTTAAGAAGAAAAGACCGTATCTGCAGAGATCACATGTTGAAGAACATCCTGTGCTAGCGTATGGATGTAGAGTGAGCAGCATGCTCCTTGTCAGGCAGGAGTTGTGAAATATGCCAACAGTGCATGTGGCCCATGCAGACTCCGTTTGATAATTCAGGTCTCAGAGTCCATGTTCATCATCTTTTCCTTTGTCATCCAGTAGGGTTATCTTCCCTTTCACAAATGTTGCTTGCTGATAACCTAGAAGTAATTGGTGCCTATGTCTTCTGGCCTTGTTCTCTATCAGTCTGAGAGAAAGCATGTGTCCAAGTCCAAAGCTACAATCTTTATGACCTAATCACAAAAATGGCACGTCTTTACTTCTGGCATATGCTGTTACTCACACAGACCAAACTTGTTATAATGTGGGAGGAGATGTACCAGTTTGAATACGAGGAGACAGTGATCAGTGGAGAACATTTCAAGGATATCCTTACCACTCCTAGTTTGAGGTTGGGTCCTGGTAGTAGTAATTTTTTAAGAAATGACACTTTCCACTTGTATTTGGGTAAAAACAAAACATACAAACACACAGTTCAAACTTATACCCCATAATATATTTCTGTTGTTAAGTGCTGTCAAGTTTGATGCCAACTCATAGTGACCCTATGTGCAACAGAACAAAACATTGTGTGGTCCTGGACCATCCTCATAATCCTTGCCATGCTTGAACGCAATGTTGCAGCCACTGTGTCAATCCATCTTGTTGAGGATCTTCCTCTTTTTCCTTGATGCTCTACTTTACCAAGCATGATATCCTTCTCCGGGGAATGCTCCCTTCTCACAACATGACCAAAGTAGATGATGAGATGAAGTCTCCCCAGTCTTGTTTCTAAGTAACATTCCAGCTGCACTTCTTCCAGGACATATTTATTCATTCTTCTGGCAGTCCATGATGTTTTCAGTATTGTTCAACAACACCACAATTCAAAGGCATCAGCTCTTCTGTGGTTTTCATTATTCATTGTCCAGCCTTCACATGCATATGAAGTGGTTGTAAATGCAATGGCTTAGGTTAGGCAAATGAGCTCTGGTGGAATAGTGGATAAGGCATTTGACTGCTAACTAGAAGGTTGGTGGTTCAAATCCACCAGCTGCTCCATGAGAGGAAGACGAGGCAGTCTACTTCTGTAAACATTTACAGCCTTGGAAACCCAGTGGGGGAAATTATGTCAGAATCGACTCAATGACAGTGTTTTTTTTATTTTTTTTTTTATTTTGGATTAGGCACACCTTACCCTTCAAAGTGACATCATCTTTGTTTAACAGTTTAAAGAGGTCTTTTGCAGCAGATTTGGCCAGTGCACTACACATTCCAAGCCATAAAATGGTAATAATTCTCATTTCAAATCATCTGGGGACATGTAGATCAGTGCTGTCAGGGTTTTTTTTTTTTTTTTTTTTTTTAATATGTTTATATAGTAGTGTTTATTTTCTTCACATGACCATTTTAGGTGAACTTAATGTGTGACTATTAATAGGTTCAAATTACTTTTCTGAATTCTAAAATCTTGCTTGAAATGCCCTCTCAAATGTGAATTATAATGCAGTTAATGTTTTCTAGAAGGAGCCTTGGTGACACAGTGGTTAAAGCACTCAGTTGCCAACCAATAGGTTGACCATTGGGAACCACTTTGGAATACTGCTCCACTGGAGAAGTCCTGAAGGTCTGCTCCCATAGGGTGACAGCCAGGACACTCTGTGGGGCAGTTCTCTGCCCGTAGGGTCTTTGCGAGTGGAATCCACTCAGGAACATACAGCGACAACTTTTTCTGCAAATAGTTCAAGGATCAATAATGACCTTTCAGGAGCTGCTGTATTAACAGAATTGAACGTGCCCAAGGGTTAGGAGAAGAAAGTAAAGGATAATCTCTGCCTTCAGAAGTTTGAAAGGATAAGAACATTAGTGGCGGCAATGGTGAGCTTCACTCGGCTTTAGTTAGGCCGCCTCTGGGGGGGGCGAGGTGCTCCTTCATCTCCCAAGTGGGACTGTCTAGCTTTTATCAATGCATGAAGGTCTCGTAGTCAGAGATACTGTTAGTCTTGCTCATTCCCCAGTCATATGATTATGTTTTGTATTGCT
>NW_006921818.1:1367309-1370339 GCF_000298275.1 Orycteropus afer afer | reverse complement strand
TTTTTTTTAGGCACTTTTAGGGAGCTCTGGTGGCACAGTGCCTAAGGCATCTTTCGACAGCTAACCAGAAGGCTGGTGGTTCAAACTCACCAGCCATTCCTCAGAAGGAAGATTGGGCAATCTACTTCTGTAATTATACTGCCTCAGAAACCCAAGGAGGGGTCACTGTGAGTAGACTTGACGACGGTGAGTATTACTAATAAGAACAGTAACAACTTCCCACATCATATATATGTATGATATACATATAATAATAAAGATCAAAAAGAGCTTCTAAACAAATATGCATTATTAATTATGTTGACTTATCTGAAGGTGAATGAAATTTATTGACTCTAGTGAGAAGTTATCAAAATATTGCCATTAAAGAATTAATGCATCACTTTTTATTAATAAGAATTTCATTCATTTTGTCTTCTATGTAGTGACTGAGTTTTATGAGGACATGAGCAGAAACAAGGAGGTGAGTAGGAGACTAAGTGAGAAAATTTTTATGACTTAAACTTGCTACTCAATCGCATGATTCAGTGGTATTGACTTCACTTTGAGATTGTTAGAAATGCAGAATCTAAGACTCCATCTAATGAGTTAGAACACATTTGTAAAAGAGTCCTACATGATTTATTTGCACACTAATGTTTAAGAAATTCTAGGATGGTGGTTTTGAATTGGAGGAAGAGATGAATAAACATGCTTAATAAAATAACAATACAATAATATCAGGAGCAGCAGTAATTATAATAGTAATTGAATGCTTTTATATAACACTTAATATGTGGTGGTGTAGTGCCTAAGGCATTTGACTGCTAACCAGAAAGTTGGTGGCTCAAACCTACCAGCTGCTCTATGGAAAGAAGATTGGGCAATCTACTTCTGGAAAGATTTACCTCCTCGGAAACCCAATGGGGTCACTATGAGTCGGAATCAACTCAATGGTAGTGAGCTTGTTTTTGGTTTCATATATCAGATGTTGCTTTAATTAATAAATTTATAAATGTATCTTAAAGCAGACAAATATTCCCAAAAGATTTTTAACACAACATATTTTTTTTAGTGATTTTACCTTTCCTTTTATTATTTTCATGGGTGAAACTTATTGCTTTTCCATGAGACCAACATGACTGACTTTTGAGAAAATTGTGATATTTCTTCTCAGTATCTCCCTGTTCTTCAATTTTTCTTTGATCTTAGTCACATAGTGCCTCAGGAGATGTCCATGACCCTCAAGGCCACCCTTCACAAAACCAACCCAGATTTATTGCCATAGAGTCAATTCTTACTCATAGTGACCCCTGTAGGGTTCTCCAGGCTACAAATATTTATGGTAGCATTCTACCTCATCTTTCTCCCACAGATCAGCTGGTGGATTTGAACTGCTGACCTTTTGTTTAGTAGTCTCATGCCCTACCACGGCATCACTAGAGTTCGAACCACTTACAAAGGAAAACAAAACAAAACAAAAATGCCACTTCTTTTCTCCATGGTCTTTACCATAAAGATAATGCATTATAAAATTTCAATTGCTACACTCCACTAATTAAAAATATGAATTTAAAAATACATTAATATTTATTCTGCTATTGAGAAGATCACAGTCTAATGAAGAAACAGTTAAAGAAGCATATTTCAAATTGAAGTTGATATGATATGATTATGTATAGTGCATGTAAGTACATAATAGAATGGGATCACTGTGGCTTGAACAATGGACAGTTCCCATGAAAAATCAGGGTAATGGAAGGAGTAAACCAAAAAAAAAAAAAAAGAAACTTACTGCTATTGAGTCAGAGCCATCTCATAGGGACTCCTTGGGTTTCCGAGGTGGTATTACTACAGAAATAGATTGCCCAATCTTCCTTCTGAGGATTGGCTGGTGGGTTTGAACTGCCAGCCTTCTGGTTAGCAGTCAAATGCCTTAGGCACTATGCACCAGAGTTCCTAATGGAAGGAATAACCCTCAACATTATTTCAAGCACTATTTATGAAGAAGGGAAACTATTTAAGGGGGTTGGGAAAATGTGGATATTGAAGGTGGGCACAGAAACTGACATTATGATTGAAGTTATAACATATCTCTTTGTATTTCTTCTGAAAATTCTAATCAGCCACAACAATCCCCAGAAAAGTGGAGCTCTGAGCTCCCCAGGGAGAAAGCCATGGATGCAGAATTTGAAAGAGAATATCATACCAATGTTTCCCAACATAATTTCTTCACTATACTTCTCCATGGCTTATTATTCTAAACCCTGTACACATAGGACAAGATATAGATTTCAGCAATTCATTTTGTATATAATCAGTTACTACAAGAAATAAGACTCTCTTTCATGGTACAATTAAAAACATTGAGGTTTTTTATGTGGTGCTTGAGCTGTGACTCCGAAACCCTGCTTCTTTCTTTCTTTCATCACTTTGTCTAGTCTAAGTACAATCAACCAACAAACTTCCTAATGCTTCTTCCCATTCTGACAAAATTGCAGAAAAGCATCAAACATGCCATCCCCCAGAGGCTCACTTCTCACCTTTATCTATTGGTTTTGTTATTTTGTGTGTTAATGTCACCTCACACCATGGATTAACAGCATCCTCTTTACTAATGGAGGCAGTCATCAGCATTTTTATGACTAATCATACTTGAGACCCGATTTAGAAAACTCATTCTTATGATTTTGTTTCTTAAGAACCACTTTCTGTATTTATTGAGAAACAGAGAAATATATATCAAGTAAATGGCTTACAAAATTGTAGAGGCTGGCATGTCTCAATCCCAAATCTGTTAGTCAGACATCAAGCTGGAAAATTCTCCTGACTATGTAGCTGCTGCTAACCAGAAGTCTGGCGGTTCAAACCCACCAGCCACTCCTCGGAAGGAAGGTTGGGCAATCTACGTCCGTAGTGATACTGCCTCGGAAACCCAAGGAGGGGTCGCTATGAGTGGAGTTTGACTCGACGGCGCGTAACAACAACAACATGTAGCTGCAGGGGAGCTCTGGTAGCATAGTGGCTAAGACACTTGCCTGCTAACCAGAC
>NW_006921818.1:1364263-1367209 GCF_000298275.1 Orycteropus afer afer | reverse complement strand
GAAGGAAGGTTGGGCAATCCTACTTCTGTAGTGATACTGCCTTGGAAACCCAAGGAGAGGTCGCTATGAGTCGGGTTTGACTCGATGGTGCATAACAACAACAACATGTAGCTGCAGGGACTGATGAACTCGAGATAGTCAGGCAATGCACCAGGCCACTGGCTTTGGAGGCTGAAAAATCCAAGATTAACAAGTAAGATGACTGGCTGTTGGTTCACAAGCTGTGAATGTAACAATCCTAAAATTGACAAGGAATATGAAAGGCCACTTGTTTACATCCAAGACTTGGAGAACAGATGATGGGTCAGATATAGGATCCAAATGGAGCAAAAAGCCAGAATCTTTACCAGTATGTAGATATATATATTGGAAGCTGGGCACACCTCTGAGGAAACTCCCTTTCAACTGATTATCTGCTTATAGCAGATATCATCATGGAGGTTATTATATCAGATCCCATCATGGGGGATAATTACAGCATAACTGGTGAACCACTGCAAATCATGGCCTACCCAAGTTAACAAACAACCTTAACTATCACACTGTGCTTGTTGTTGTTACTTGCCTTGGAGTCAGACCCAACTCATAGCAACCCCTCCTTGGGTTCCCGAGGCAGTATCACTACAGAAGTAGATTGCCCCATCTTCCTTCCGAGGAGTGGCTGGTAGGTTTGAACCGCCAGCCTTCTGGTCAGCAGTCAAATGCATTAGGCACTATGCTACCAGAGCTCCCCACACTGTGCTTAAGAGTTTGAAATATTACATTTGAGGCAAGGCTCATCATATATCAGCACACATGAATGCACAGCTATATAATTATCTAGAGCTATCTATCATTGTTTTGTGCTGTCATGTTTATTCCAACTCATAGTGAACCTATAGGACAGAGAAGAGCTGCCCCAGAGGGTTTTCTAGGGTGAAACCTTTATAGGAGCAGATTGCCAAGTCTTTTCTCCTGTAGAGCCACTAATGGATTCCAACTGCAACATTTTAGTTATCAGTTGAGCACTTAACCATTGGACCACCAGAGTTCCTTTTCAGTCAATTAATATTTATTAAGGGAAAACTATGTAGAAGGTACTTGTTTTTGTGTCAAGAATACTGCCACTAAAATATAGTTCCTTTTCTCCTCCATAGGGCACTGAGGAAGCAGGACAATAAACCAATGAAAAAAGGGGGAAAATAATAAATTCTAGGATTGTCACACAATTTGACTTGATTGAATTTTCTTTAATACCTATCTTTATTCCTTCAACACTTGCTCACAGTAAACACAGTTCTTACTGTGAGTTAGGCATTGAGCCAGCCACTCAGGAAGCCATATCTTGAGCAGGTGTGCAGGATTTATGACATACTACTGAATTTTCTTCTGTACCTTGTTTTCTGTAAAGTTTTTGCCAACAACTACCAGCATCTCTATCCTTAACTCTAACTAGCTTCTCTAGCTCCAACATTCAGTGTTTTTTTTTTTTTTTTTTTAAATCCTGCTTCTATATTGGCCCTGATGTTATTAACACCGGGAGCTCTGGTAGCATAGTGGCTAAGACACTTGCCCGCTAACCAGACGGCTGGCGGTTCAAACCCACCAGCCACTCCTCGGAAGGAAGGTTGGGCAATCCTACTTCCGTAGTGATACTGCCTCGGAAACCCAAGGAGGGGGTCGCTATGAGTCGGGACCGACTCGACGGCACATAACAACAACAACAACACAAGTCACACATCTCTTTAGGAAGGCTATGGGATCCCTGATTTCCCATGCTGCTATGTCTGTGTCTCCAGGGCATGGGAGAGTCTTTTTGTTTGAGAGGACATCACATACCACTACTTGTTGTTGTTGTCGTTATGTGCCGTCGAGTCGGCCCCGACTCATAGCGACCCCTCCTTGGGTTTTCGAGGCAGTATCACTACGGAAATAGGATTGCCCAACCTTCCTTCCGAGGAGTGGCTGGTGGGTTTGAACCGCCAGCCGTCTGGTTAGCAGGCAAGTGACTTAGCCACTATGCTACCAGACATACCACTACTACTGAGTTTTATATCACTTTGTTGAATTCCAGGCAGAGGATTTTAGTATACCAATCTCTTTAGTCACATTATCCTTGTCACCATTTTATCAGCATCTGTCAGGCAGGGACCCATGCTGTCTCTGCTTTGTATGACATGACTGTCCGAGTATCTAGCAGTGATGCCACATTCCCCACAGGCATTCACTTAACACTGATCTAAATGCTAGTGCTAAGACCTGCTCATCAACCTTTCATGAATTACAAATATGTCAAGTAGGACTCTCATTTTATTTTTAATATGCTTTCAAAGTGCCTTGAGATTCCTCAGCAGGATAAAATCCTATCAAAGTTAGAGTTGCTTTTGTTGCAATTCTGAGCAATCATATGTGTTGAGTCACCCCTGAGTGGCTATGATAACCATGGAATTTTAAAAGAAAATATCGAAGCTATTTATAATGATGGTTTAGGGACCAGTCACATCACCAGTGCTATATTATTTAGAAAGACTTTTTCAAAATAGAATCTTATGAAATCAAGCATATTTAAAAGTTTCTATTTATTGGTATTTTTTTATCTAATCGTACCTTCTCATTTGAAACACAAAAGGAATTTGAGTTTACTCCCCTGAAATTTCAGCTATTTCCAAAATGGCAAACAGTCTGTAATTTTATTTGTGTTTTGGCCTAAGGGAAATCTTAAGACTTGCTATTTAATTGGTTCCATAGATTTTGAGAGTATGCACTACTGTAAAATGAACAAAGAACAAGAAAAGGAGAAGGTACAAGGGTATAGTGGAAAATGCACTGATTTAGGTCAAGAAATTGAGTCCTGATTTCTACCCTTTGTAGTCACTTATGTCTGTTTTCTTAATATTTAACTTAGTTAAATCATAATGGCATAGTGCTTAAGGCATTTGACTGCTAACCAGAAGTCTGGAATTTCAA
>NW_006921818.1:1363383-1364042 GCF_000298275.1 Orycteropus afer afer | reverse complement strand
AAAAAAAAAAAAAAAAATGTGTGCTTCATCCAGACAGCCATTCATTGAATATACTGTAAGTTAATAACTGCTACTTGCTGTCTAGGTTTACTTCTATTCTAAGCAAGTCACTTCTGTTCTTGGAAATATAACTCAATTTAGTTCGAGTGGCCAATTTCTCAGGAATTTCTAAGGAAGTACCAGGTGACTCCAAGCTAATGAAGGGTAATGATGGCAACTCAGCTCACCTGTATTGGTAATTGGTTAAGGACTAGACTTATGAACTAGTTATTGATATTGTGTGTGTGTGTCTATTTGTATGCATCGAGGGAATGTATTGTTGTTGTTAATTGCTGTAGTCAGATCCATGTCATGGAAGCTCCATGTGTGTCCAAGTAGAACTGTGCTCCACAGTGTTTCCAAGGCTGTGATCATTCAGAAGCAGGTCACCAGGCCTGTTTTCTGAGGTATCTCTGGGTCACTGGAAATTGACAACTTTTTGGCTAGTGGTCAAGCACTTAATATTTGTAACACTTAGGGTCTTGTGTATGTGTGTGTGTGTGTGTGCATAGATATATACATGCATTATATATATGTGTGTGTGTGTGTGTGTGTATGGATAGATGTGTGCAAGTATATTATATGTGCATATGTATGTATTTGGTTTGGTCCTCATTTCT
>NW_006921818.1:1314769-1329358 GCF_000298275.1 Orycteropus afer afer | reverse complement strand
ATGAGACAAAGTATATGTGAACTGCTGTATGAAAAGTGAATTTACTCTGTAAATCTTCACCCAAATCAAAATAAAATTAAAAAAAAATATATCTTGATAGTAAACACTCTTCTCTACTCCTGAAAAATAGCAAATGTCATTAAGAGTGTGTCCTTTTTGTGAAATTGAAATTAAAATGTGAGTTTATATAACACACTTGGAGGATAATACTCCTAATCTTGTTACATTCAGCATGACCTCTAACTGATTCATATTTTCTTCTGGTAAATGAAA
This sequence comes from Orycteropus afer afer, assembly GCF_000298275.1. Lineage (NCBI taxonomy): Eukaryota > Metazoa > Chordata > Mammalia > Tubulidentata > Orycteropodidae > Orycteropus > Orycteropus afer. The sequence goes on along the minus strand of NW_006921818.1, from coordinate 1,329,085 downwards.
TTGTGCTGGATAATTATTTGTGTTCATTTGAGTTAGAAGTTGTATTACTGTACAAAAAATGGAAGTAGTATGAACCTCTGTAATTCAGAGGAATGATACCAGTGTGACTAAGTTTCCTTCATAGTTGGATTACAATGAAATGTGAATGGATAGCAGCAGGTTAAACAGAATATTGTTTTAATACTCCAATGTCACCTGAGATTTCACCACAAGGAAATATGAAAGTTGATGTCTTTTCATTTTTTTCAATTGCTCTTTTATTGATTTTGAAATTAATCAGAATTTTTAATTTTTGTAATTAAAAAAATTGTTTTCTAACTTCCATTTTTTCATTATTCTCTGAGACATAATGACTTCATTTTTCTCTTACTGAAAGTAATTTTACTCTCTTACCAGCTATGTATCTTTGAACAAATTCAAGGTAGTTTTTACAGACAGTTTGACTCTGGAAATGTTAAAAATGTTTGACAGACCTTTGTGAAGTGATGTAGAATTTTTCATTTATTTCTATTTTTTTATTGGCCATTCATCTTCCATCTTCTGTGAAGTAACTTTAGGTATTTCCATTTTTCTCATATGCCTTTACAATTTCTTTACATATCTGTATACAAATCATTTATCATTTCTATGTGACAGAATTGTTTGTTTTTTTTTTTTCTTCCTGCCTAGAAGTATTTAACATTTCTTTCATCATGAGAGGTAAAGGAACTTAACCAGAATAAGCGTATGCTCATATATGTACTTACAAAAGGCAGAAATCATGTAAGAAAAAGTTGATAGATTTGGCTTCATCTAAATGAAAATCTACTGATCTTCAAAAAATGCCATTAAGAAAACAAAACAAACTATACACACAGAGAATATATTTGCAAAATTGTATATGAAAAGGACTGGTTTTAAGAGTACATAAAGAACTCCCAAAAATTCAATAATAAGAAAACAACAACCCAACAAAAAGAAGTAAATGTTATGAACATGTTACCAAAAAAGACATATAAATAACACACATGTATATGAAAAAAATTCTGTACAGGAGCTCTGGTAGTGTAGTTCCTAAGGCACTTGACTGCTATACAGAAAGCTGGCGGTTCAAACCCACCAGCCACTCCTCGGAAGGAAGATGGGGCAATCTATTTCCGTAGTGATACTGCCTAGGAAACCCAAGGAGGGGTCATTATGAGTCGGGTCCGACTGGACGGCACATAACAACAACAACAACAACATACATTATTGGTCATTAATTAAATGAAAATTATAAATTACATTGAGATATTACTGCACTCCTGTTATAATGACTAAAAATAAATAAATCCTGACAATGCCAAGCTCTGATGAGGAAGAAGTGTAACTTGAGTTATCATATATTAATGGTGAGAAGAAAAAGTGTTTCAATCAGTTTGGAATACACTTGGTTAGCTTCTTAGTTAAAAAAGCTACCTTGATGATTAATGACTCTCTGCTACTTTTTCACCAGTGAAAATTGATATATGTCATTAAAAGTGTCTCTTTTTGGTCAAATTGAAATTCAGAGGTGGACAAAACAGAACAAAACAAAACTGTGAGGATTGTATTCCCAATCAGGCCACTTTCAGCATGACGTTTAACTAACTTATGTTTTCATCTTGTAAATGAAGTTGTAGTGTATAATTTATTTTCCACCAAATCTGAAATTGTCCTAGCATATGAAAATCTAAGTACTAAGAGCTCTGGTAGCATAGTGGCTAAGACACTTGCCTGCTAACCAGACGGCTGGTGGTTCAAACCCACCAGCCACTCCTTGGAAGGAAGGTTGGACAATCCTACTTCTGTAGTGATACTGCCTCGGAAACCCAAGGAGGGGTCGCTATGAGTCGGGTTTGACTCCATAGCACATAACAACAACAACAACAACAAGAACCTCTGGAGTTCAGCAGAAGGATCTTAGTCTTCCTAAGCTTCCATCATATATAGAATTATAATCAAGAGACCAAAACAAAAAGAAATGAAAGAGAAAGGAAAGACAAGAACAAAAACTGAAAAAAATTCAGAGAACTGGAGGAAAGAAAGTACATCACAAATGTGCATAAAGACAGTGCATAAAGTCCAATAACTGACTTTGGGCTACATCTTAGCCCTTGTGTCTCACCTAGCTCGTCTATTAATCTTTGGGACAAGATCCAATTTACAGTTCGATATTTGAGTAGACTGCACATATACTGGGTTATGTGTGTGCTAACAATTAATTACTGCAGGGTGCTGCCCCTACAGTAGCTGCAGGCTGAGTTCTAGTGGGATAATGACACTTTCAGAATGTTTTACTTTCCCATAGTATCACAAAAATCAATGAAGTTTCTCTCAGAAATTGGCACCTATGAGCCTTTGCTATTCTATTCCTGGTTGCAGATACTAAGTTTCTAGGCAATACATATGGTAAGTGTTCCAAGACATTTGAATAGAAAACCACTACCTTCACTTTCTGTATTTCATGTACATGATCAATAAAAATAGAAAGCAAAACTGGAAAATAACAAACAAGAGCTAAGACATATAATTTGCCTTAATGACTGATTAGTAAACTCTTCTACTCCAAAGCCAGGTATCAATACAAATATATGGTCATTGCTGTTAGCTGCCTTCAAGTCAGTCCTTTACTCATGGCAGCCCCATGTGTTATAGAATAGAACTGCTTCATAGACTTGCCTAGGCTGTAATGTTTATGTAAACAGTTTTCCAGATCTTTTTTCTGCAGAGCCTTTGGGTGGGTACAAACCACTAACCATACATGAGTGTGCATGTGTGTGTATATGGATTATTATACACACACACATACATTAGAGAATGGAGAACCAGGGAAACCTCATAACAAATAAACCAACTCCATGCCTTTGAGTTAATTCTGAATAACAGCCTCCCAATAGGACTGAATAGAAATGTCTCATAGAAGTGATCAACACCAGAAAACAAAACAAAACAAAAACCCTGCCTTGAATAGATGTTGACTTATAGCAATCATAGGACAGAGTAGAACTGCCCCACAGGATGTCTAAGGCTGTGTTTAAAGAAGCAGATTGTGTCTTCTTTCTCCCACAGAGCAGATAGCGGTTCAAGGTTCAAATCTTTTGTTTAGCAAATGAATGCTTTAACCAACCACTCCACTGCCAGAGCCCTTTTAACATCTGGAATACTGCAGTGCAGTGAATTGTTTAATGTGGCCCTTCTAGCCATCGTCCTTCATTTTGGGATGTACTGTAAATCCTAATCCTTATACCTATTTCAGGAGCTCTGGTGGCATAGTGCCTAAGGCATGTGACTGCTAACCAGAAGGCTAGCGGTTCAAACCCACCACCCACTTCTCTGAAGGAAGGTTGGGCAATCTACTTCCATAGTGATACAGCCTGGGAAACCCAAGGGGTGGTATGTATCTTGAGTCCTGCCTTGCTGGAGAGTGTGACTCAAGTCACCACCTTTAGCTTCCTTGAGGGTACTTGTCAGAATGTTCTGGGGAAGTTCACTCTCTTGGTCTGGTTCTGCTTTTGGTTCCTCATCATCTAACCTCTGGACTTGAGACAGCAGATATCATCTGACCTGCCAATTAGGGCTCACCATCCCCTGCAACCAAATGAGTTGGGAGAATGCTCCAGACCTACTCACAGACCTGGGACTTCCCAGCCTGTCAGCCTCCCAGCCTCCACCACCACCATGTGAGCCATTTCCTTGAGAGTTAGTGAATTTTGTGAGATGTTACCCCAAACTACAGAGCCCTAAGACAGAAGGGAGATTATTGAGGGGATGGGGAGGAGTTGATGTCAGAGATGATGGGAGTGGCACAATGGTTTAGAGAAGTTGGACATTTGGGACATCTTTAACCTCTGCTTCATAGGGACTGGCCTTGTGCTGATCGATCTAGAAGAAATTGTTCAAGCAAGTACTCTCTTATTACTCCTATACTCATTTCTGTTTTTCTTTGTTCCTAATCCTGTCTTAATTTCAAAATCATGTAGACCCATAATTCATTAAGCTTTTTGAGTCTCAGATTTCTAATTTAAAATAGTGTCCTATTGATAGGAGCTCTGGTGATGCAGTGCCTAATGCATTTGACTGCTAACCAGAAGGCTGGCAGTTGAAACCCACCATCCACTCCTCAGAAGGAAGACTGGGCAATCTACTTTCACAGAGATACTGTCTTGCAAACCCAAGAAGGCATCCCTATGAGTTGGAATTTGACTCTAGGGCAGTGAGTTTGTTTGTTTGTTTTTGGCATTGCTATTGATAGAAATATGCAAAGATAGGAAGAGATATAATGCCACAACTGAATTAAGTTTAAGAAGAACCATTACCTTGCAGTTTGATTTGTAAAAATGCAAGTCAGTTACATAGGTAATTAACTTTGTTTTCTTGCATGACCTACAAAATCCGAAAACAAATTTGAGCACTCAATCTGATTTGAGCACTTGACTGACTTGCAATGATTAATTACACAAAAGCACTTGAAGCGTATTCTTAGGCTGGTAAATGTTAAAAAGTGTATTGAAAAAAAAAAGTAACAAGGAAGCATGCTTCTTTTCCCAGAAGAAGAGAAAGCACAAAAGGAAAAAAGTAAAACTGAAACCATATCCTCAGTTTTAAAATTTTTGACCTACAACAGAGGTTAAATAAAGTTTAATCTGAGATCAAATGAAGGCAACCATCTTGCAAAATCAGCCACCAATACCATGATGGCCTGTGATACTTGCCACTTTATGAGAATTTAAGCAATCAAATTAAATGAATGTTGAGAAAGGGTCAATGAGACCAGGTTCATGATTTTTCAAGAACAATCAATTTTCTTTTTCTAGGTGCACTGAAGTTGTGTGGGAAAATTATGTTTAAAATTACCTTTGGCAAAGAGATACTTGTCATCATATTTATTGTTGAAAAATTACAAGGAATAATTTCTTTACCTACTGGAATACTAAATGGACACCTAATTTTGTTATAGCATATCATTAATGGGTCTGTAAGGAATAGAATAGAGGATTGTCTTTCTTGAAGATATTAAAGTATCAGTGTAGTAAGCCACATGGGAACATTCTATAATTAGGTAGATGATTTTTATCAAGCTTGTAATGTATCTCTTACTTGGAATACATTTTCTTAAATTAACCCATCATGAAATTTCATCTCAAGATAAGATTATACCAATAAAAGAAGCTTAACTATTTTAATAACTTTTTAAAGACAGGTGAATATATACACTATATTTAAGAGAATATTGCATAAAATATGGTATCTTTACCAAATGAAAATAGTAATGAGATAAGAAGAATGTATTGGATAAACTTAAATGAGCTAAAATCTTCTATCAATCCTTACAGAGAATACTATTACTAAGGGGAAAAAAATAAATAAAATAAAACAAAGTTGATTGGTTTATTTGCTTACCAAAATATTAGAAAGAGAGACTTAATATAAAGGGAGACTATTATAAATTTTTTAGGAAACTCTGATAGCATAGTGCCTAAGGCACTTCACTGATAACCAGAAGGCTGGCGGTTCAAACCCACCAGCCACTCCTCAGAAGGTAGGTTGGGCAATCCTACTTCTGTAGTGATACTGCCTCAGAAACCCAAGGAGGGGTCGTTATGAGTCAGGGCCGACTCGATGGCACATGACAACACAACAACAACATTATAAATTTTATCGTGAAGTTGAACTAATTCTGACACAGACTTGACTCACATAAATATTATGCTTTCAGAAATACAATGGATGGTTTTTCATCTGTAATTCTGAAATCACTAGTACTATTATGTTGATCAAGTACTCCAGATTCATAATGAAATGCTGGAATTAATGTAGCCAACCAGAGATCATCTAACAGTTGTTTCTTTAATTGAGTCTCTATTTCAGAAGCTTCACATCATTTATATTTGTTCTACAGCTGTGGGGTAGCATTGTTGGCCATTTCTATGGGGTTTAACAAATGCATAGCCTAACATATCCACTATTACAAAATAATACAAGATAGTTTTTCTGCTCTAAAAATCCTTTGTGGTCCATGTCCTCATACCTCACACCACCTTTCTCTGCCTCTAAATCCCTGACAATCACTGATCTATTTACTGTAGCTATGTTGTTGTTTTTAGGTGCTGTCGAGTCAGTGACCCTAGGTACAACAGAATAAAACACTGTCCACTCTTGTGCCATCCTCAAATCCTTGCTATGGTTGAGGCCACCATTGCAGCCACTGTGTCATTCCATCTCATTGAGAGTCTTCCTCTTCTTCCCTGACCCTCTACTTTACCAAATACGCTATCTTTCTTCAGGGAATTGTCCCTTCTGACAACATGACTGAAGTAGGTGAGACAAAGTCTGTCCATTCTTGCTTCCAAGGAACAGTCCAGCTGCACTTTTTCCAGGGCAGATTTGTTCTTTCTTCTTACAGTCCATGGTATTTTCACTATTCTTGGTAAACAACATAATTCAAAGGCATTGACTCTTCTTCAGTTTTCCTTATTCACTGTCCAGCTTTCATATGCATAGGAGGTGATTGAAAATACCATGGCTTGGTTTAGGCACATCTTAATCTTTAAAGCAGATTTTCCCAGTGTAATATGATGCCTGATTTCCTGACTGCTGCTTTGATGGATGTTGACTGTGTATACACATAAAATAAAATCCTTGACAACTTCAATCTTTCCTCTGTTTATCATGATGTGGCATATTAGGCCATTTGTAAGGATTTCTTTTTGTTGAGGTGTAATCCATACTGAATATTGGAGTCTTTGATCTTTATCACTAAGTGGTACAAGTCATCTTCACTTTCAGCAAGCAAGTTTGTATAATCTTCATACAGCAGGTTGTTAATGGTTCTTCCACCAATCCTGATGCTGTGTTCTTCTTCATACATTCCAGCTTCTCGGATTAGTTTGCTCAGCATATAGATTGAATAAGTATGGTGAAAGGATTCAACCCTGATGTACACCCTTCCTGCTTTTAAGCCATGCAGTATCCCCTTTTACAGTTTGAATGAAAACCTCTTGGTCTCTGTACAGTTTCATTAGGAGCACAATTAAGAGTTCTGGAATTCCCATTATTCACAATGATATCCATAATATGTTATAATCCACACAGTCAAATGCCTTTGCATAGTCAATAAAACATACAATCAATAAAAGGTAGACAACTTTCTGTTATTTGTTGCTTTCAGCTAAGATCCATCTGACATCAGCAATAATATCCCTCATTTCACCTCCTCTTCTGAATCTAACTTGTATATCTGGAACATCCCTGTCAATATACTGCTGCAACTGTTTTTGAATTACCTTCAGAAAATTATTACATGTGGGTGATATTAATGATATTATTCGATAATTTTTTTCACATTCTATTGGATCACCTTTCTTTGGAATAGGCACAAATATGGATCTCTTCCAGTCAGCTGGCCAGGTAGCTGTCTTCCAAACTACTTGGCATAAATGAGTAAGTGTTTCCAGCCCTGCATCCCTTTTTTCAAACATAATGGCTATTCATTCAGTTCCTCAAGACTTGTTTTTGGCCAGTTTTTTTGGTGCAGCTGAACTTCTTCCTTCAGTGCCATTATTATTGATAATGTGCTACCTTCTGAAATAGTTGGAAATTGACATATTCTTTTTGATACAATGGCTCTATGTATTCTTTCCATCTTCTTTTGATGCTTCTTGAGTTGTTCACAATTTTGCCCACAGAATCTGTCAATATAGTGACTCAAGGCTTGGATTTTTTTTTTTTTTTTTTTCCCCTTCAGTTCTTTCAGCTTGAGAAATGCTGAGTATATTCTTCTTGTCTGGTTTTCTAACTCCAGGTCTTTGCACATTTCATTATAATACTTTACTTTGTCTTCTTGAACTGCCATTTAAAATCTTCTGTTCAGTTATTTTATTACAGTATTTCTTCCATTTGCTTTAGCTATTCTTTGTTCAAGAGCAAGTTTCTGACATCTATTTTGGTCTTTTCTTCCTTTCATATCTTTTTAATGACCTTTTTTCTTTCTTCCTGTATGATGTTCTTGATGTCATCCCAGAACTTGTCTAGTCTTTGGTCACTGGTGTTCAATGTGTCAAATCTGCTCTTCAGATGGTCTCTGCCTTCAGGTGGGATATAATCAAGATCATATCTTGGCACTTGTGAACTTGTTTTACTTTCCTTTAGCTTCAGCTTGAACTTGCACATGAACAATTGATGGTCTGTTCCAGAGTCAGTTCCTGCCTTTGTTTAGACTGATGATAATGAGTTTTCCATCTCCTCTTTTCACAGGTGTAGTTGATCTCATTTCTGTGTGTTCCACCTGGGAAACTCCATGTGTAATGGTGTTGTTTATGTTGTTGAAAAGAAGTATTTGCAATGAAAAAGTCACTGGTCTTGCAAAATTCTATCATACATTCTCCCTGCTTCTTCCTATCAGCAAGGCCATACTTTCCAACTAGCGATGATTCTTTGTTTCCAACTTTCCCATTCCAATTACCAGTAATAATCAAAACATCTTGATTGCATTCTTGGTGAATTTCAGATTGCAGAATTTGGTAAAAATCTTCAATTTCTTCAACTTTGTCTTTAATAGTTGGTGAGTAATTTGAATAAGAGGAGATTTAACTGGTCTTCCTTGTAGGCTTAGGGATACTATCTTATCACTGACAACATTGTACTTCAAGATAGATTTTGAAACATTCTTTGTGACAATGAATATAACATATTTCATTTGTTTGTCATTCCTGGCATGGTAGATTATAGGATTGTCTGATTCAAAAAGGCTAAATTCTCTCCATTTCAGCTGACTATTGTCTATGATATCAATCTCTGTGTATTCTATTTCATTTCTGGCAACTTTCAACTTTCCTACACTCTTACATCTTCTCATTTTCAGTTGGGTTCCATCAGCAAATGAAAGTCCTGAAAGCTTTACACCATCTAGGTCATTAAGGTCAACTCTACTCTGGAGAGACAGCTCTTCCTTAGTCATATTTTGAGTACCATGTGACCAGAAGGGCTTGTCTTCAGCCACTATATTAGGCAAAGTTTCATGAGTATTTATATAGTATTCCAGTAGTATATCAGACAGAGTTTCATTGTTATTCATAAAGTTTCAATTGGTCAGGTTTTATTTCCAGAAGTGGATGGTCTCATCCTTCCCAGTCTTAGTCTGAAAGCTCCTTTGAAATCTTTCAATCATGGGTGACCCAGCAGATATTTCAAATAGCATACCCTCCAGACTCATAGCAATACACAAGCCACCACAATACAAACAACTGACAAATCAGTGGTAGACTTTAGCTATGTTGTTGTTTCTATGTACCATTGAGTCGGATCTGATGCATAGTGACTCCTCCTTGGGTTTCCAAGGCAGTATCACTAAGGAAGTAGATTGCCCAACATTCTTTCTGAGGAGTTATTAGAGGATTTGAACCACCAGCCTTCTGGTTAGCAGTCAAGTGCCTTAGGCACTACGCTACCAGAGCTCCTGACTTTAGCTATAGTTTTCCCTTTTCCAGAATGTAATCAAAATTGAGTCACATGGTATGTAGTGTAGTCTTTTCAGACTACTTTCTTTGTCTTAGCAATGTGTGTTTCAGGTTTCTCTATGTCTTTTTGTGGATTGACAGCTAATTTCTTGTTATTAGTGAATACTATCCCATTGTACTGATGTACCTTAGTTTATTTATCCATTTCCCTATTGCAGTACAACTTGTTGGAATAGGGAAATGGATAAATAAATTATGGACAAAACTATCACAAACATTAATTTTCAGATTTTTGAGTTGTTGTTGTTGTTGTTGTTATGTACCATTGAGTCGGACCTGACTCATAGCGACCCCTCCTTGGGTTTCCAAGGCAGTATCACTATGAAAGTAGGCTGTCCCATCTTCCTTCTGAGGAGTGGCTGATGGATTTGAACCGCCAGCCTTCTGGTTAGCAGTCAAGTGCCTTAGGTACTATGCTACCAGAGAGTAGATGTATGTTTTCAATTCTTTTGGTTAATACCTAGACCATGATTCTTGGATCACATGGAAATACTACATTTATCTTTGAGGAAATTACCAAACTATCTTCCAAAATTGCCTTACAATTTTGCCATCCCCTCAACAATTAATAAAAATTTTTGTTGTTCTATCCTAGTTAACAGAATGTGTAGTTTAATTATTTATTTGTTTTTCTGTTTTTAGCCATTCTAATATGTGTGTAAGGTTCCTAGATGACACAAGTGTTTTGTGCTCAACTACTAATCTAAAGGTTGGCAATTCAAACTCAACTTGCAATACTGGAGGAAAAATGGCTGATAATCTGCTACCTTTAATATTACACACAGAAAACTCTATGAAGCAGTTCTACTCTGTAATGAATGGGGCTACCATGGATCAGAGTCAACTCCATGGCAAAAAGTCCATTTTTCTTTGGTTAGAAGATTTGAAGTAGTATCTCTTTATTGTTTTAATTTACAACTCCCTAATGACATATCCGGGAAGTTCTGGTAGCTTAGTGGCTAACGTACTTGACTGCTAACCAGAAGGCTGGGAGTTCAAACCCACCAGCTACTCCTTGGAAGGAAGATAGGGCAATCTACTTCTGTAGTGATACTGCCTTGGCAACCCAAGGAGGGGTCGCTATGAGTTGGATCCGACTCGATGGCACATAACAACAACAATGACATATCCACCACCTGTTTGTTGGTTTGTCATACTTTGGTGACATGTGTGTTGTTGTAAGGCTGAAGGCTATGCCACCAGTATTTCACATACTAGCAGGGTCACCCATGGTGAACAGGTTTCTGCAGAGCATGCATACTAAGGCATAATAGAAAGAAGAAAGGGGCCATTTTCTTGTCATAGAATTTGCCAGTGAAAATCTTACAAATAATAGTGAAATCTTGTCTGATATATTATTGGAAAATTTTGTGAATAGCCCTAAAATTTTGTAAGATACAGTGGCAGAAGATGAGCCACTCAGGTCAGAAAGCATTCAAAATATGGTTGGGGAAGAAGAGCTCCCTCCTCAAAGTAGAGATGACTTTAATGACCTGAAAGGAGAAAAGCTTTAGGGACCTCCATTTGCTGATGGGGAGTGACTCAAAATGGGAGGAAACAGCTGTAAATGTTCATTAATAATCAGAATGTGAAATGTATTAAATATGAATGTAGGAAAAGTGAAAGTTTTCAGAAATGAAATGGAACACACAAAGACTGATATCCTAGACATTAGTGAGATGAAATGGACCGCTGACCAATTTGAATCAGGCAATCATAGTATCTACTATGCTGGGAATGACAAACTGAAGAGGAATGACATCACATTCACTGTCACAAAATATGCTTCAAGAACTATTCTGAAGTGCAATGCTGTCAGTCAGTGATAAGAAAATATCCATACACCTACAAAGGAAGACAAGTTACTAATTGATACAACTATTTGGATTTGCACTCCAACCACTAAAGCTAGAAAAGAAGAAGAAATTGAAAATTGTTATCAACTTATGCAGTCTGAAATTGATCAAACATTCAATCAAGATGCATTGATTATCAGGGCAGTTCAGTTTGTGTGTCAACTTGGCTGGGCCTGGTTGAGTGGCTGGGCAGCTGGTGATAGTTAATCCCCATGAAGAGACTGGCAATCAACTCCATGATGGGATCTACCACAAGCAGTTGGGTAGCTGTCTTTGGGAATGTGGTCTGCTTCTTGTATATAAGGAGAAACTTTTGGGTATGGTCTCCAGCTTTTGGCATGCTTGGACCCTGTGTGTAGCCATGTTGTTGCTCAGTAGCCTGCTATGCTCTGCCAACCTTGGGACTTACAGTGGACTTAAGTTAATGGCCTGTCATGTGGATTGGTAACATCAGGACTGTGCCTTCTTATTTGTCAACCTTGGGGCTTCTCTGCCTCAGCAGTCAACAGCTGTCTGAGTAAAGAAATGCCTCTAGCTCCAGTGAGCTGGGAGCAGGAGGCAGAGCTGGACCCCAAGGTTGAGGGGCTTTCATCCAGCCCCTAGAGCCTGGCACTGTGAACTTGGACTTAAAGCTTCCAAATTGTAAGAATAAACTCCTATTTGTTTAAGCCATCCCATTTGTGGTATTTTTCCTGTCAGAGCAGCACTAGGTAACCAGAACAATTATTATTGGTGTTTGGAATGTGAAAGTTGGAAATTAAGATGAATCACTGGTAGGTGGAAAACATGGCCTTGGTACTAGAAATGATACTGGAGATAGCATGATTGAATTTTGCAAGACCAACAACTTACTCATTGCAAATAACAGTGTGCAACAACATAAAAGACAGCCTGGAACTCCCCAGATGAAATACACTGGAATAAAATTGACTACATCTGTGGAATCAGGAGGTGGAGAAGTTCAATATATTCATCCAAAACTGGAACAGACCATCAATTAGTCATATGCAAGTTCAAGCTGAGGCAAATTAAAACAAGTCCATAAGAGCCAAAATATAGCCTTGACTACACCCCACCTGAATTTAGATACCATATGAAGTATCAATGTAACTCACAGAACACAAGGGTCTCAAGACCAGACAAGTCATGGGATGACATCAAGAACATCATAAATGAAGAAAGTGCAAGGTCCTTAAAAACCAGAAAGGAAATAAAAGACCAAAATGGATGTCAGAAGAGACTCTGAAACTACCTCTTAAATGGAGAGTAGCTAAAGCAAGTGGAAGAAATGACAAGATAAAAGAACTGACCAAGAGATTTCAAAGAGCAGCTTGAGAAAACAGTAAATTATTATGAAATATGCAGAGACCTGAAATTATAAGACCAAAAGTGTAGAAATGCTCAGCATTTGTCAAACTGAAGGATTCGAGGTAAAAAATTCAAGCATCTAGTTGCAATATTGAAAGATTCTATGGAATAATGAATGATGCTGGAGTCATCAAAAGAACATGGAAGGAATACAGAGTCACTGTACTAAAAAGAATAGGTCAATGTTAAAATTTTTCAAGAAGTGGCATATGACAAAAAAAAAAAACAATATTATTGAAGGAAGAACTCCAAGCTGCACTGAGAGAATTGTTGAACATCAAGGCTTCAGGAATTGATAAAATGCATATTGAAATGTTACAACAAATGGATACCACCACACTGGTGGCACTTACTCATCTATGCCAAGTAATTTGGAAGACAGCTACCTGGCCAACTGACTGGAGAAATCCATATTTGTACCCCTTCCAAAGAGCAGTGATCCCACAGAATGTGGAAATTATCAAACAATATTATTAATATCACACACAAGTAAAATCTTACTGAAGATAATTCAAAAATGCTTGCAGCAGTATGTTGACAAGGAACTTCCAGAAATGCAAGCTGGACTCAAAATAGGACATGGAATGAGTGGTATCATAGCTGATGTCAGATGAATCTTGGCTGAAAGCAAAGAATACCAGAAAGATGTTTTTACTTGTCTTTTATTGAGTCCACAAAAGCATTTGGGCATGTGGATCATAACAAGTGATGGATAATATTGAGAAGAATGGGAATTCCAGAACACTTAATTGGCTCCAAAGGAACCTGTATATAGACCAGGAGGCTGCCATTCTAATAGAACAAGGGGATACTGCATGGTTTAAAATGAGGAAGGAGGGGGTGTTCTGGCAAGATGGCAGACTAGGCAGAAGGACTACACAGACCCTCTTCAACAAAGAAAAGGGAAACCGATAAACACAGACACAGAAGATAATGTTGGACCCCTGGGCCTTGAAGGAAAAGGTACAAAAGTGGAGTAAACCCCAACTAGCAGAAGAATTTGTGTGAAAATACCAAAAAAGGAGACACACGGAGCTGTAGTCTGGCAGCAACAGATGGCTTGGAGATTCCCGAGTGGTGGTAGGACCTAAGAATTAACCTAAAAATCACCCTGCTAGCTAGAGACTGCAAGGAAGACTGTGCACAGTGGCTGGGGAACAAACAGAGAAGGTGAAGAGAAAGGTGGGCTGAGCTGTGGACTTTTGCTGATCTGGAGGGCGCTTCCATTTTGTAGGTTTAAAAAGCGGCTTGACTATTTTGGATATTTAAAGAGACAGTACTCTCACAGATTTCTGGGGTTTAAGAACACTTTCTGCTTTCCAGTAACCTCAAGGACACTCTGGGCCTGCAAGACTGAAAAGGTACGACATTCTTTTTGTTACTACACCCTACACCCTCTTGGTGAATGGAGGTGTGGCCATCCCACTCCCACCTACCTTTTGGGCCCACAGGAACTCCATCATAATCTGTGTGCTCAGACAGAGCCCGGGTGCCCTACCCAGTCCTCCACCGATTTTTTTTTTTTTTTTTCATTTTCGCTTTCTTTTTCCTGGTGATTAGTTTGCTTGTATTTGTCC
>NW_006921818.1:1309055-1310875 GCF_000298275.1 Orycteropus afer afer | reverse complement strand
CAAGCTTAACTGCCGTTGAGTCCATTGTGACTCATAGCAACCCCTCCTTGGGTTTCTGAGGTTGTATCTCTATGAAAGTAGATTGTCTAGTTTTCCTTCTGAGGAGGGGCTGGTGGGTTTGAACTCCAGCCTTCTGAATAACAGTCAAGTGCCTTAGGCATTACACCACCAAAAGTTCTATTTAAACTGTTGAAGAAAAAAGAAGTCACTTTGAAGACTAAGGTGCTCCCAACCCAAGTCATGGTATTTTCAGTCACCTTATATGCATGTGCAAGCTGGAAAATGACTAAGGAAGACCTAAAAATATTTGATGGTTTGGAGTTGTGGTGTTGGCAAAGAATACAAAAGTACCATGGACTGCCAAAAGAATTTATGTGTCCTGGAATAAGTGCAGCTGGAATGCTCCTTTGGAAACAAGAATGGCCAAACTTCATCTCACCTACTTTGGTCATGTTGTCAGAAGGAACCATTCTCTGGAGAAGACTACTATTCCTAGTAAAGTGGAGGGTCAGTGAAAAAGAGGAAGCCCTCAATGAAATGGATTGACACAATGGCTTCAACAATGTGAAATATAGCTTCAAGTACAGCAAGGATTGGAGTATGGGGAACTATCAGACAGTGTTTTGTTCTATTGTAGATAGGGTCACTGTAAGTCATAACTTACTTGAAGGCAGCTAACAACATTAGCAACAACTAATGACATATGATGGTATTCATAGTTTCATATACTAATCTTTCTTCTGTACATCTTTTTTATCAAGTGTGCATTCAGATTAATGAACTCTGCTGGTGCAATCGTTAAGTGTCTGGATGCTAACCAAAATGTCATGGTTTGAACACACCAGATGTTGCATGGGAAAAATATGTGGAAGTCTGCTTCTGTAAAGATTATATCCTTGGAAACACTATGGGGCAGGTTTACTCTATCCAATAGGGCAGCTAGGAGTTTGAATGAACTCAATGACAATGGATTTTTATATTCATACATTTTCTCTAATATAAATTGTGTTGTATTATTATTTTTAATATTGAGAGTCATATGTTTTGGATACAAGTCCTTTGTAAGACATATGTTTGGCAAGTATTTATTTATTATTTTTTCAAATTTTATGAGTTGTCTTTTCATTCTCTTCAAAGTGTCTTTGCAGAGCTGAAGGTTTTAATTTTAATGAAGTTCACCTTACTTTTTTTTTTTTCTTTCATCAATTATGATTTTAGTGTTGTATATAAGGAGTCATTACCAAAACTACAGTCACCTAGTTTTTTCCTATGTTGTATTCTAGAAGTTTCATAGTTTTGGGTTTTTTATAGGTTTTAAATCTATTCAGGATTTTTTTTTTTTTTGTAAAAGATATAAACTCTGTGTCTACGTTATTTTTTCCCCTATGAATGTTATATTCTTATAACACTATTTGTTCAAAATACATGATTTCTTCTTTGAATTGACTGTACTAACTTGTCCAGAAGACTGGCAGTTCAAACTCACCAGCCACTCCTCAGAATGGAAGATTGGGCAATATACTTACATAGTGATACCGCCTCAGAAACCAAGAAGGGGTCACTATGAGTCAGGTCCGACTTGACAGCACATAACCACAACAACAATAACATAATTGTGTGGATATGCTTTTGGACACTCTGTTTGGTTACAAAGATCTGTTTGCCTATTATTTTGCCAGTACCTCACTGTATTAATTAATCTAGTTTACAGTAAGATTTACACACAAATAATGTAAATCTGTCAACTTTGTCCTTATACTTCAATGTTGTTTTGCCTATTCTGTTTCTTGCCTTTCCATATAAACTTTAGAATCACTTTG
>NW_006921818.1:1306114-1308555 GCF_000298275.1 Orycteropus afer afer | reverse complement strand
GTAGTGATACTGCCTCGGAAACCCAAGGAGGGGTCGCTATGAGTCGGGGCCGACTCGACGGCACATAACAACAACAACAACAATACAGTGTTATGCTTTTAATTTTTAATTCTAATTATGTGTTGTTGGTATATAGGAATGTAATTGATTTTTGTATATTAACCATGTTTCGTTCAACTTTGCTATAATCATTTATTAGTAATAAGGTGCTTTTGTTGATTCTTTGGGATTTTCTATATAGATAATCATGTTATCTGGAAAACAACAGTTTTATTACTTTCTAAGTAGCATGTTGGAGGTTGGAATGCTTTCTCCTACCTGTTTCAAATGTAAAGGTAGGGTTTAGTTTTATAATCCTTTCCTAGAAATTTACTTCATTGAGCTAGGAATATGCTTCAGAAAAATCTACCCATCAAATATTATTTGCCTGCCCCTATTCTAATCTCAGGAGTTGTGGTGGCACAGTGCCTAAGGTATTTGACTAATAATGAGAAGGTTAGAGGTTCAAACACACCAGCTGCTCCATGGAAGGAAGATAGGGCAATCTACTTCCGTACGGATTTATTGCCTCAGAAACCCAGTGGGGGTCACTATTAGTTGGAGTTGACTTGATGGTAGTAACTTTGGTTTGGTTTTGATTCTAATTTAAGAATTCAGTGTATACATACTATGACTAGAGTCATCTCCATCTGTTTTTGATACTTAATATTTTGTATCTATCCTTGAGTATATCTATTCTCCAGGCCAGATCTTGAAACACTATTTGATAATGAATGTAGTGCCATTCTTCTTCAATTTGTCATTCCCAGCATAGTAGATCACATCATTGTCTGATTCAACATGGCCAAAACTAGTTCATTTGAGCTCACTAATGTCTTGGATATTGATCTTGATGAGTTTCATTTCATTTTTTACAACTTCTAATTTTCCTACTTTGTAATCCCCATGTACCAGTTATTAATGGATATTTGCAGCTATTTCTTCCCATTTGGAATCATATTCCATTGGCAAATAGAAGTCCTGAAAATTTTACTCCATTCTCGTCTTAAGGTTAATTCTACTTTGAGGAGGCAGCTCTTTCTGTCATATTTTGAGTGACTTGTGACCTGAGTGGCTCATTTTTGGGCACTATATCAGAGAGTGTTCCAGGGCTATTTATATAGTGTTCCAGTAATATATCAGATAGTGTTTCACTACTATTCATTAGGTTTTCACTGATCAATTTTTTGAGAAGTGGAGGACCCCTTCCTTCTTTTGGATCTGTTTTAGTCTGGAAACTCCACTGAAACCTGTCCACCATGTGTGATCCTGCTGGTATTTGAAATACTGGTGGCATAGCCTCCAGCCTCACAGCAACATGCAAGCCATCACAGTTTGACAAAGTCACAGACAATTACAGACAGCCACAGTTTGCCAAACATAACAGATAATCCATAATGGATTATGGATAACATTGAGAAGAATGAGAATTCAAAAAACATTTCATTGTGCTCATGAGGAACCTGTACATGGGCATGTAGAAGGCTTTCATTGAAAGAGAACAAAGGGATACTGCATTGTTTGTTTAAAATCAGGGAGAAAGTACTTCAGGGTTGTATTCTTTCACTATACTTATTCAATCTGTATGCTGAGCAAATAATCCCAGAAGCTGGACTGTATGAACAAAAGTGCGGCATCAAAATTGGAGGAAGACTCATTAACAACCTGTGATATGAAGATGACACAACCTAGTTTGCTGGAAATTAAGAAGACTTGAAGCACTTACTGATGAAGATTAAAGACTACAGTCTACAGCATGGATTATATGTCAACATAAAGAAGATTAAAAATCTTCACAACTGGGGGAGAGCTGGGAAGATGGCGGACTAGATAGAAGGACTGCACAGACCCTCTTCAACAAAGAAAAGGGAAACCAATTGACACAGACACAGAAGTTAATCTTGGACCCCTGAGCCTTGAAGAGAAGGATTCAGAAGTAGACTAAACCCCAACTAGCAGAAGAATTTGCGTGAAAATACCAAAAAAGGAGGTATACGGAGCTGCGGTCTGGTAGGGACCTGAGTGCCTCTGATGGCACAAATGACCTGGACATTCCCAAGTGGCGGTAGGACTTAAGAATTAACCTAAAAATCCCCTGCTAGCCAGGGTCCATGTGAAGAACTGTGTACAGCGGCAAGGGAACAAACTGGGGAAGGTGAAGAGAAAGGTGGGCTGAGTGGTGGTCTTTTGCCAGTCCGGAGAGAGCTGCCATGTTGTACGTTTAAAAAAAAAAAAAAAAGTGGTTTGGCTATTTTGGATATTTAAAGAGACAGCACTCTCTCAGAATCTGGTGGTTGTAAGACTTAAGAATTAACCTAAAAAACCCCTGCTAGCCAGGGTCTGCGCGAAGGACTGTGTACAGTGTACAGTGGCTAGGGAATGGGGAAAGTTAAGAGAAAGGT
>NW_006921818.1:1248224-1288306 GCF_000298275.1 Orycteropus afer afer | reverse complement strand
CAAAGCAATCTATACATTCAATGCAATCCCAATCCAGATCCCATCAACATTCTTTAGGGACATGGAAAAAACAATCACTATCTTTATATAGAAAGGAAAGAGACGTAGGATAAGCAAAGCACTACTGAAGAAGAAAAACAAAGTAGGAGGTCTCACATTGCAGGATCTCAAAACCTACTATACAGCCACAGTAGTCAACACTGCCTGTTATTGGTTTAATGACAGATACATAGACCAGTGGAATAGAATGGAGAACCCAGAAATAGATTCATCAACCTATACTCAGCTGATCTTTGATAAAGGCCCCAAATCCATTAAATGGGGCAGAGGATGTTTGTTTAATAAATGGTGCTGGCAAAACTGGAGATCCATTTTCAGAAAAAATGAAACAAGATTTGTACCTCACAACATAGACAAAAATGAACTCCAAATGGATAAAAGACTTAAATGTGAAACCCAAAACTATAGAGTTCCTCAAGTAAAAACTAGGGGCAAATTTAGGGGCCCCAATATATGGCATAAATAGACTATCAACCATGACTCAAAATGCACAAACAGTAGAAGAGAAACCAGATGATTGGGACCTTCTAAAAATTAAATTTTTATGTGCTTCCAAAGACTTCTCCAAAAGACAACCTACAGATCCTGAAAATTTGGGAAAAAATATTTGGTAATAACATATCTGACAAGGGACTTATCTCTAGAATTTATAGAACACTCCAACACCTCAATAACAAAAAGACAAACAATCCAATTAAAAAATGGGCAGAAGACATGAATAGACACTTCACCAAGGAGGATATTCAAGCGGCCAACAAACATATGAAGAAATGCTCATGGTCATTAGCTATTAGAGAGATGGAAATCAAAACAACAATGAGATACTGTCTTGCTCCAGCAGTCATAGCAAAGTTTCAACAAAATAGATAATAACAAAGGCTGATGAGGATGTAGAGAAATTGGGACTCTCGTACACTGCTGGTGGGACTGTAAAATGGTACAACCATTGTGGAAAGCAGTATAGCAATTCCTTCAAAAGTTGGAATTAGAAATACCATTTGACCCAACTATTCCATTTCTAGGTATATATCCTAAAGAAGTGAGAGCCATGATAAGAACAGATATATGCACACCCATGTTCATCGTGGCACCCTTTACAATAGCCAAAAAATGGAAACAACTTAAGTGTCCATCAACTGAGGAATGGGTGTCCAAACTATGGTACATACACACAATGGAATACTGTGTAACCCTAAAGAACAATGTAGAATCTGCAAAACACTGCATAACATGGATGAACTTGGAGGATATGCTGAGTGAAATAAGTCAATCACAAAAGAACAAATATTTTATTAGTTCATTATTGTAAAAGTCAAGGAAAATTTATCTATGGAAGAATATTTTCTTTGTTTTTTACCAGGGGAGGGAGGGGAGGGGAGGGAACACTGCTAGATAGATAAACCAAAGAAAATAGAGATAAATATTGATTTGGGTGAAGAGAAGGGCAATGTACCAAATGTGAGTGATCAATATAGTGGCATTGAGGAAGAGAAAGATGTAGAGAAGTATGTGGGAAGTACAGACAACAAAGAGGAACCCTTTTGCACAAACGGTACAGTGTTGTCAATGAAGCCAACATGGGTATATGGGTGGATAGATGGGTGGACAGGCTGAACTATTAGGTATGTCTATGAAGAGGGTAGTGTACCCAAGAACATGTATAGGGTTGCAGACAATGGTCCTATAACTTTATGTGTATGATCTGAATTCCCAGGTGTATAGTGGAGCTGACAAGGGGCAATGTTGTAGTCACTGCTTGGTCACAGCCAGGTACCCAGAAGGACCAAGTAGTTGAACCTATGGACTTGAGAACATAGTTGCAGAGGACATCAAGCTCAATTGGCATAACATACTACACAAAACATTGTTCCATCTCTTAAAAGCTTACAAGCTGCTATCTAGATGCAACAATGGGTCTCTTCTCATCTGGAGCAAAGAAGAATGAAGAAAACCAAAAATTCATGGAAAAAATTAGTCCTAGTGACTGGTACACCATCTGAGCTGCAGCCTATACTACTACGAGACCAGAAGAACTAGATGGTGCCTGGCTACTACTGTCAATCACTTGGAAGAGGATCTTTGTAGGATATCCTGGATAGAGAGGGAGAACAATGTGGAACAAAACTCAAAATCATTTGGGAAAAAAAAAGGGGGGGACCAGGTTTGCTGGTATGATAGAACCTTGTAGAACGACTGAGACTATGGCCCGTAGCTGCCCTTCAGGTCTGGAATTGAACCCATGCCTGTGGCTTCCAGCCAAACCATTGACAGGCATATGAGTTGAACATTTAACTGAGGTAGATACACTCCTTGGAGAGAACAAGCATGGGAGAAAGAAGGGCAGCTTATGCACAGGGAGACAGCTCAGGGGTCAGGAGTACATGGAGGGATGGACACAGGGAAGAGGTAACTATCAGGAGGAAGTAGGAGGGAAGATGTTGCATTGTGGTAAATTGTGGTCAATGTCATGAGACGAAGTGTATGTGAACTGCTGTATAGAAAATATGTTTGCTCTGTAAATTTTCACCCAAATCACACACACACACACACAAAAAAAGTGCAGCCAGAATTCTCCTTGGAAGCTAGAATGGCCAGAGTTCATTTCACCTACTTTGGTTATGTTGTCAGAGGGAAACATTCTGTGGAGAAGAATATCATGATTGATAAAGTGGAGGGTCAGTGAAAAGGGAAAAGGCCCTCGATATGATGGATCGACACAGTGACTACAACAATGGGCTCAGATGGATTATGAGGATGATGTACCATTAGGATGCCTTTCATTTTGTTGTACATAAGATTGCTGTGAGTAGGAGACAACGTGACAGCCCTAACAACAATATTTTGTGAGGAATCTTACTCAGTCTTTCAGTCTTCTTGAATGTAGACATCATATATCATTTATCTTTAGAGACGAGTTTCCCTGGGACCATATATAATTAGGAATATATATATGTATTTTTTTAATGGATAGATAACAATGGGATCTCTTTGCTACAACATTTCCATCTGCCTATATTAAAATAGAGAAGCCCTAGTGGCACAATGTCTAAGTGCTCAACTGCTAACCAAAAAGTTGGCAGTTCAGACCAACCAGTAGCTCTGTAGGAGAAAAGACCTGGCAGTCTGGTTCTGTGAAGATTACAGATTTGGAAACCCTGTGGGCCAGTTCTACTCTGTCTTATAGGGTTGCAACAATTTGGAATTGACTCGATGTATTAACTAAGTATACTTCTTTTCCAATGTTCATTCCTTGTTATTTCTCAAACTTTTTTGCATATTAACATTTGTAGATACTTCTGCCTTTATATACATCAAAATAATCTCTAGGGTTTGAGACTTAACTAGGGTGCCTGTGGGTGTGCATGTGTGTAGTTCAAATTTGAAAAAAAAGCATACTCAGATTATTTGGATAACCAATTTATAGCCAAGTAACTGCATTCTGTTTCAGAATCAGCATTTTTGTTTGTGCTTAAAATCATGCTGGCACTAAAAGTATAACTTTAATTGTCTCATTGTAATGAGAAAAGAAAAGGAAGTAAAGTTAATAAGTAAAAGATGACTTTGTGCCAAATGAAAGCCAATTGATTCACAGCATGACTTACAAATAAAGTTTCCACAGTACTTTGAATAGAGAAATATAGTGGGAAATTGTGTCCTCAAAGGGCCCAAGAGGGCAGAGAAATGCTGACTAAAGAGAATCTGCACTATGGCCATCAATAGCATATTCCTGTAATGAGTGGCAATTTAGTTCAGAAAAACACCCTCAACTGACACTTTAAATAAATGCTGTTAATTTCAATTTTTATTCGTTTTGCACTTTTTTTTTTTAAATTTAATGTATACATTTGTTTTGGTTTTATGGTTGTATAAAAGCTGTACTGTTAGGAGTTTATACTCGGGTTTATGTTTGTACATATTTAAGTAACTTTATAATAAGAATAATTTAACTCAGTATTGGGAGACTGAGGTTTCTTGCCTTTTTAAGAAGGACATATTAAATACAATTGGATAAATAGTAGCCTAGAGCAACATTTATTCCCATAGTCAAATGTTGCAGCAGAGTCAAATACATAACTTTACAACTACTAAAAAAAATAAAAATAAAAAAGGGGAAAACTAGCAGCATTCAAAACATTGGTAGAAAGTGTTTGGCAAGAATGTAGCTGGAAATTTCTTTCTACTGTGCTTTACTTAATTATTTTTGCTTTTGAATTTTAATTTCATCCCTCAGCTAATGTTCCAAATAAAAATAACCCCAGTTGCATCACTTTACATTTTTTATGACTTATTTGGTGCATTGTTATTATTTCATATAAAAGTCACTACTGTTTTTTTTCACTTTAAAATTGTTCCTCCTTTCTAAAATAATAATAATAATAATAATAATAACCTACCAAAAACTCTCTGGTTTCTGAAGACAAAACATTGCATCATTGTCTCTACTACAGTACTTACTTCTTACCATCTTTTGTATCAAAGAACCTGAGAAACAGTTCTGCTCAGCCTGTTAGCCAGGCTGACTTTGGAATTTTCTCAGCTTCAAATTTGCTTATATGACAAAACAAGAAACCTGATGAGAGTCACTTCATCTTAAGGAACTAAAGAAATTTCTAAACCAAGTTTATTTAAAGACAAATTAATTCTGGGTACATTAGAAATCTATTTATTACTCAGTTTCTTAACTTAAACCACAAAATCTCATACCTAAATAAACTTAAAAGATCATTTTTTTTCCTCTGCATTCTGGGGAGCATTGTGTCAGCTGTTAGAACCTTGGCTCCAGTAGCAGCAGAAGTTGGCTTGACCATTGCTCTGACTGGGATTGGCAATGCTGCTGGTTTCAGCAGGGATGTTTCTGACAGCAGAGACATCAATGGTGAGTGCTGTTGTTAAACTGCTGAGCAGTATCATGGCCCATCCTGGCAACAGTGTTGGCTGTGCAGGTGAAGGCGCAGTTTGGTAAGCCAAAAGTTACATTCCTGCCAGAAGCATTGGCAGCAGTGCTGTGGTGACAATATCAAAACCAACCTCATCAGTATTCCTGGCTTGGCGCTTTGATGAACAATTCTAGGTATATGTACTCATGGCAAAAAAAAAAAAAAGGCAATATCAGTATGAAATAATTGGAAGAGACAGAGGGAAAGAATGTTTATATCTAAAGCTTTATTTTTCTCTCTATTGATCCTTTGTCCCTTGTGCTTTTGAAACCTCTGGGTAGGTCTCTTCCTTTGTCCCTTGTACTTTTGAAGCCTCTAGATAGGTCTCTGCATTTTCTTTTGGAAAGCACCTCAGTTTCAGGTGGTGGAAAGTATTGGCACATATGACTGAAAGTCAATATGGAATTGATAACATAATAGTTATAGATATATTACAAGTAGCGCATAAACAGTGCATATTTTTCATTTTGTATTCATTGAAAAAGCAAAATTCAGGAAGCACAGAATAACAAGTGTTGACATGAAGGGCACCTGGACTTCCATGTACATGAATTCCCATAGTTCTGGAAGACTATTTGGTTGTTCTTGGGTGGTGTGAAAGCAGCTCTGGTGTCATATTGCCTAAGACATTTGCCTGATAAGCAGAAGATTGGCACTTCAAATGCACTAGCCACTCCACAGAAGGAACACTGGGCAATCTACTTCCGTAAATATTTATAGCCTCAGAAACCCAGTGGGGATCACTGTGAGTGAGAATAGACTCAGTGGTGGTGACTCAATAGAATCAACCATTGGTTTTTGGTTTTTTAGGTGGTGTGAATGGTTTGTGCTTGACTGTTAACCTAAAGATTGGCAATCCAAACCCTCCTATCAGTATTATGTAAGAAAAGAACTGACAATCTGTTTCTGTTAAGATTAGAGCCATGAATATAAAATAAAATGACCTTGAGAGCAGTTCATGTCAAAATCAACTTGATGGCATCCAACAAAAACAAATCAAAATATCTCATAGCAACCTTATGTGTTGTGGACTAAAAGTGCATTCCATATGATTTCAAGGCTGTGATTTTTCAGAAGCAGATCTCTGGGCTTTTTTCCTAAGATGCCTCTGGATGAATTCAAACCAGCAAACTTTTGGTTAGTAATTGATTGCTTAACAATTTGTGCCATGAGGTTGCCATGAGTCAGAATTTACTCAGTTGCAACTGGTTAGAGAAATTAAATATATTAACTCATATGTCCAGCAATCCCACAGAAATTCTCACATAGATTATTAATAAGATGTCCTTGTTATTGGTTATTGATATTGATATTGCTTATGGAAGTGGGAGGTGAAAGCAGTCTCTGGTTTCATTATGAGGCATAGACTGGATGTAAGATGTGGTGATCTATTTCATGGGATGCTCTACAACAAACAAACCACACAATAGATATATTTCCAGATTATAATAAAATATGCAATGTGGCATTAAAGTAGTGAATAAAGAATGATTTATAACCATGTCATCTGTGTGAATCACGAATTAATATAGTCATATACCCAAAATATTAGAACAGGTACTTGTGAGGAGGGAGGCAAATGGGACTAAGAAGGAGAAGGAAAAGGAAAGTAAAATAAAACAAATCAGATAAATATTTCATGTACAGGTTATGATAATGTGGTGTCTCTACAGAAATAGATTGTCCAATCTTCCTTGCGAGGAGTGGCTGATGGATTGGAACCACCAGTCTTCTGGCTAGTTGTCAGATGACTTAGGCAGTATACCACCAGAGCTCCTATTATGAAATTAAGCAGTGGTATTAAATATTTTGGGAAATAGTTTAAAAAGAAAAAAAATATGTACACTTTTTTTCAGTTTGTGTGTTTTTCAAATTCATTGCCTTAAAAAAGTAAAATGTCCAGAAAAAAAAAATACATACCAAGTAAAGAGAATAGAAATTCCATGTATAATGTAAAAATACCATTTTTATAAAATATGAATTTAGGTATATGACTCACCCTGGAAGTAGTTTAACTCCTTCACATACAGTCATTGGTAGAAAACTATTCTGCAGTCAAGCAAGAAATTATAGTAGGCAATGAATAGTTTTCTGAGAGTTATTTTAGACTAAGCTCTCTTAAAATATTCAAGGTTTCTTTAAGTTGTTGATACAAAGATGATTTTGTAATCACAAATAGCAAAGTCAAAGACTTATGTCCAACTAAGGGAAATAGAAGCAAGAAATAAATGATAACTACATGGGACTCTTAACAAGTAGGTGTTTGCCCTACTTGACGATTATAATAGACTTAGTATTGATAAAGAAAAAACATTGTTTCTTCATAATTTTTGGTGACTGTATTTATCTTAAAGTTTCAGAAACTACAACTTAATAATAATATCACATTGTAATATGTTAATAAATTTCACTCACATTTGAAGGAATATGTGCATGTGATCTGTGAATGTGTGTGTGTGTGTGTGTGTATGTAGGAGTATTAGGAAGGTAGAATGATAGGTGAAGATGAGGGAAGAGCTAGAAGTGAAATATTTACTTCTTCTACTCTATTATTACTACTAGGACCTCTGGTGGTGTAGTGCCTAAGGCATTTGATTGCTAACAAGAAGACTGGCGGTTCAGTGCCACTAACCCCTCCTCGGAAGGAAGGTTGGGGGATCTACTTCCATAATGTTACCACCTTGGAAACCCATGGAGGGGTCGCTATGAGTTGGATCCAGCTCGACAGCAGTGAGTTTGGTTTTTGTTTTTATTATTACTACTACTATACTGGGTAGAAAGGAGAAGCTCATTAAGTAAATGGATAGACTTCTGAAGAAAATGAGAGATTATTTTTACAGATATATGGTAATATTCTGGAAGATGGAGCTAGACTTCGTAAAGACAGAATGGCTATTATAGATGGCCTTCTAAGAGCCAATTCACTCCTTTCTCTTACGAGACTATATTATAGTTACAGTGGACCCAGGGGCAAATGTGGCCACAAGGTTGAAAGGGTGGCTCTGGATTGTTTTGCAAATCACATTGGAAGTGTTCTGAACATGGCAGAATTGCTGTGTTAAGGGGACCAGTCAAAGAAGCAGCTTCCTTATTTGCAACTAGCTCAAAATGTGAATTCCCATTAGATTTAGCTATTCCTTGTATTATTCGCTCCATTATCAGTCATTGCTTGCAATAATGATAAAGCAAAGTTAGTGTGAACCAGAGACATGAGGAGAGCTTGACCAGAATATCTGGGAATAAAAATGGTTTGCTATAAGGTCAAAGTCAGGGAAGCCTTGATTTTTTCCCTTTATGCTTTGTCTCCAGACAGCAGGAAAACATTGTTCTTGGGTCCCTCACAACACCAATTTACATGATGTAAAACAATAGAGCAAAACATACCTCTTTTTCGTTGTTAAAATTCATAGGTGACATTTGAAAATGCGGTAGTAAATCCATTAGGGAATGTTTGGCAGAGTATTCAGAATATTAGAGAGAAGAAGAAAGGAAGAGGAGGGAAGAAAGAGGATTTGAAAGATGATAGATTTATTTCTTATTGACCATGTACCATATGCCATAACAATGCCAGGTGCATGGTGATTGATACTCTGAATCTTTATCATAATAATGCAAGAAGGTATTGCTGTATGCAGATATTTAAATGAAGAAACTGGAGTGTATTTAACAGGATTAACCATCTAGGAAAAGGGAGAGAATTTTTAAAATAAGAATAGTCAAGAGACATTAAAAAATGTAGATAGAATACAAGAGACAGAAAAAGTCAGAGATGTAGAAGGAGCACCAGGTAGGACTGGAAAACAGACATATGTGAGAAAGAAAAGATGATCCATAATATTAACAATAAAGTCAATTAGAGCAAGAACTATAAAATATTCCCTTAACTTTGCCATTATTTGGTTTTTTTTAATTAATTTATTTATTTTATAGCACTTTCAGAAATGGAGGCAGTGAAGAGAATTTTCTTCTTTCTCTGTGGTCCTAATCCCCCAAGTCCAATGACTCATTCCCTCAAGGTGTTAATTATGGCTAAGAAGTTTTCACCACTTTGTCCCCTGTAAGCTGCACTATATACCTGATATATTTGCAGCACATACAAACATATATGTAGAAATATCCTCTACCAAACCTGTATATGCTTGTGGGTGTAGTGCCAATCACTTACCCATATCTATTCACATTGCCTGCCTGTCTGTGTGTTCTTTTTTAGATTATTGCTTGCTATTACTGTTATTTCAGAATTGTGTACACAATAGTGTTTACCTTTGTAAGTCCTGGACACCTCTCAGTGACTTCCTTTGTCCTAGTCATGTTATACCGACCTCTCCCTTATTGTATATTGCCTTTTCTTTCTCCCAAATTAATATGAGTCTACTCTCTAGTTAGTGGTTTTCCCAACCTTTTTTCTCCTCCCAACCATGGTAACCATCAAGGAAAATTTCTTTGTATGTAATCTTCCTTGAATTTTTGTTATAATGGTTTCATACAATATTTTTCCTTTGGTGATATATTTATTTCACTTAGCATAATGTCCTCCAAGTACATTCATGCTATAAGGTGTTGCCCATCTTATAAGATTCATCCTTATTCTTTAACATTGCATAATATTCCATTGTGTATATTAATCATAATTTCTTTATCAATTCATCTCTTCATGGGCACATAGGTTGTTTCCATCTTTTTGCTGTTGTAAATATTGTTACAATGAACATAAGTATACATGTATGTATTTGTTTCACATTTCTTTTTTCTCTCAGATAGACACCAACTAGTGGAATTGCTAGATCATATGGTATTTCTATTTCCAACTTTTTAGAGAAGTGTCATACAAATTTCGACAGTGGTTGTACCATTTTACAATCTCAGTAGCAGTATATGAAAGTTCTGGTCTTTCCCCACTCTCACTAGAATTTTTTTTTTCCTGATGTTTTGAACTTCACAATTAATGCTAGGGTGAGACTATATCTCACTGTTTGATTGCATCTCTCTAATGGCAAATGATCTCAAGTATCTGTGTATGTGTTTGTTGGCTGCCTGAATGCCTGCATGTCTCTTTTGATTAAAGTGTCTGTTAATGAATTCTGCTCATTTTAAAAATTGGATTGTTTGTCTTTTTGTTGTTGACAAATTGAAGACTTCTATAAATTTTAGAGTTTAGTTTCCTGTCAGATATGTCATTGAGAAAAACTTTTTCAAGTCTATGGGTTCTCTTTTTATTCTTTCAAAGAAATGTTTTGATGCACATAAAATTTTAAGTTTTAGGAGGTCAAGTTGTGTAGTTTATCTTCTGCTTATACATTTTTGGTTATTTGATAGTCTATGTGTGTCATAAATTAAGACCTCAAAGTTTTTCTCTATTTTTCCTTACATGATCTTTATAGTTTTAAATTTAAATCTTTGATCTATCTTGAGTTAGTGTTTGTATGTGATAAAAGGTATGGATCTTGTTTCATTTTTATGCAAACTGATATCTAGTTCTGCTAGTACCATTTGTTAAAGTGTGTTTCATTTCCCCTTTTAATAGATTTTAGCACTTTGTTGAAGATCAGCTATTCATAGATGGATGGATTAACTTCTGGGTTCTCAATTCTATTTCACTGGTGTATGTGTCTGCCACTGTACTAGTATCAGGATGTTTTGACCACCATGGCTGCATATAAGGTCTTGAGATCAGAAAATGTGAAGTCTCCTATTTTGTTCTTCTTCTTCAAAGTGCTTCATTTATCCGAGGTCCCTTTCATTTCCATATATAGCTGGTGATTAGTTTTGTCATCTCTTTAAAGGATGTTTATGGAATATGGATTGAGATTGCATTATGTCTGTAGATTGTTTTGGGTAGTATCAACATTTTCACAATCTTAAGTCTTCCTATCCATGAGCATGATATTGTTATAGGACCAAATGCGGGTCCCTGCCAGTGTGCAGTCAGGCTGAAACAGTTTACACACAGAGATTGGGAGGAAAGAAAATTATTTATTGAAAAGTGGCAATGCAAGGAGTAGGGGTAGTTCAGTACCCAGATCCAACTCCCTGAGATGCCATCGAAATACAGTTTTTATAGGTTTCAGGAGAGGGGGTTGTGCATATTCACAAAAATGTTGAGAAATTTGGGGCAAGAACGTGAAATGTGTGATGATTGCACCTGGAGGTGGATGAGTCACACCAGCTTCCTGTCATCAGCTGATAGGGGCTTGGGAAGAGGGGAGAGGGTCGTGATTAACTTTTGTTCCTTTCTGCCCTGTTGCACTTGTCCATGAGCCAGAGTTAATTTACAAGTTGTTTCTAAGACACTTTTATCATGCCTATCACCTGCAGGAAAGAATGTTTTCCATTCAGCTCTTTAAGGAACTGAATACTCATCTGTCTGGGGTGGGGAAATAGTTGGGGGTAATATAGTTTACTTATTTATTCCCATCTGAGGGGTCTTACCTAATTATCTGTCTTAACCAGAGTGGGGGAAATAGTTGGGAGTAATTTAGTTTACTTATCTGTTCCCATCTGAGTGCCATGGTGGGGAAAATAGTTTTTACTTTACTCAGTTTCAGTATCTTCTTCCATTTATATAAGTTTCTTTTGGCTTCTTGTAATAGTGTTTTGTAGTGTTCTTTGTATAAGTCTTTAGTATCTCTGGTTAGGTTTTGCATAAGTATTTTGTCTTTTTGATAGTTTTTGTAAATAGTCTTGTTTTTCTGATTTCTTTTTCAGGATTCTTTTTGTTAGTGTAGAGGAGGAATATGACTGATTTTTGTACCATGATCTTGTAGCCTGTTACTTTGCCGAATCTTTCTATCACTTCCTTTACCTTCTTGCCGAGTCTCTGGCATTTTCTATATTTAGGATCATATCACTTGTAAATATGGATAATTTTACTTCTTCCTTACTAAGTGGTCCCCTTTTATCTCCCTTTCTTGCCTTACTCCTCTGGCTAGGACTTCCAACACAATATTGAATAGGAGTGGTGATGAAAGACTTCTTTATCTGTTTCTGTTCTCAGTGGAAATAATTTTAATCTCTCTCGGTTAAGAATAATGTTAGCCATTGGTTTTGTGTATACTCCCTTAAATATGTTGAAGAATTTCCCTTTTATTCCTGTATTGCTGAGAGATTTTATTAGAAACAAGTGTAAATATTAGAAGGGCAGGATACCTTCAGAAAGGAGATATAGGGCTTCAGACTGATGTAAAAATATATTGTATCTAGGTCAAAGAGCACAGAAGTAAGGAAGTGCCAATAGATGAAACATTATAATGTAGATCTGGGTGCTTAATTGCAGAAAACAAAGCTGACACTAGTTAGTTCAGCAGAAAGAAATTTATTAAAGTAAATTAGTTAATGCAAATATTCATCTGAAGCAAGGGGAAAACTAGTTAACAATTCCCAAAACACCTTGAAGAAGTATCCAAATAAGGAGTCCTGTTTTCATTGATTTTCAAACCATAACAAATCTTCTGTGATCAAAAAGCTACTGGTGCTACAAAACTCAGACATTTAAATGACACTGCCAACTACCACCCACACTCAACTGAAATCAAACTGCTTCTTCCTTCATCAACAAGCAAAGGGCTGCCAAATCACGGATCAGCACCCTAGGTACGAGACAGTGTGTTTGTGTTCCCATGGGAAAGCATATTAGCAATGGTGGAAATTTTCATAATGTAGAGAGGTTTTCAGAAAATTTTAGGCAAGTCACAAATGATAGATGCCTGCTCTAAAGATCCTAGAAGATATGGAAAGAAATGTCATCTAAATCACAGTGGTATTTAAAGTAAATATGTTTAGTGGAATTGATGACTTACTCAGATAGTTCTCCATACTTCTAATAAGTATTTGATTTCTTATTTCAGATTATCAGAGATTTACTTGATGTTTTTTCACATATGTCAATTCATTTATAATTTAAATTGTTCTTGGCTTTTGGCATCCTATACCATTCCTTAACATCTTACATTGTCTAAGCCTTTGGCTTTCCAAGGATCTCAGAATGAGGAATTAAAACACAATAGGAAGGAGAATTATCCTCTGCAATATTTTCTAGGAATGTGGAACAGCAATGTGATTTAAGACCTTGAATCTAGCTCTAATGTGGAGACTAAGTTAATCACTGTATTCTCAGATCCATTATCACTTCTTTAACTAAGAAATATAGACAGTCAGTTCTCTGTGCACAACTCTTATACACACAAATTTCAGTTGCCCCATTTAGTTAAATAACATCAGTTCCCTAAACAACAGTTCAAATTTCAATTATCATTATAAATTAGTTAAGAGCAGCATAAAGTACCAAAAAAAAAAAAGAAGAAGAAGAAGAAGAAGAAGAAGATGCACAGCATCAACAAAAAACAGAGAAATTCTTAACAGTAAAAGTTAGAAGCTTATTCAAACTTAAAAAAGAATGTGAAAATTCACAAAGGCAGAGAGATAAAAAAATAATCCCTTCATCTAGTTACACCATGAGAAGCTGTCAAGCACTGGTCAAACTGCTCTTGCTGCATCCTCATAATATGACATGATATAATATGATATGATATGATATGATGTAATACAATACAATATAATATAATGTAACTGAAATGTAGTACTGTAGTTCTCAATGTTTCTAAAGTTTTACATTATGCTACACTAAATAAATATTAGTTTCTGTATATTTTCATTCTCCTATATATTAAAATTGCCAAAAAACAAAAAACAAACAAACAAAAAAAAAAAACGCATTACCTTCGAGTCAGACCCTGCTCTTAGCGACTCCTCCTTGGGTTTCTGAGGTGGTGTCTCTATGGAAGTAGATTGCCCAACCTTCCTTCCAAGTAGTGGCTGGTGGGTTTGAACTGCCAGTGTTCTGGTTAGCAGTCAAATGCCTTAGGCACTATGGCCCTAGAACTAAGAGTATTTTTAATGTTTTGACAAAACAAACAAATAAAAATTGAAGATCATAGAACAATTGTAATTTTTCCCCTTATTTATATTGCCTTACATGATTTCAAGGGCATAGGTATTTTCAAAGTGTCAAACTACTGTGCAACTCAAGGGCTCCCTGAATTCGGCATGCCCCCAGATAGAAATATGGTCACTATTTACAAGAAAGTAGAGCTGGGGGCATAAGGAAAGAAAAAATCTATCTGGCAAAGTTGCTGGACCTAGGGTAAGTACACTAAAATAGGGACTAGATCCACTAACTCTGCACAAGAAGATGGACTAGTGTGGTGTAGTGAATTACTTGGTATGGCATTTCCAGCCATGGTCTTTATGACTCTCACCAGATTACTGGATGAAACCATGCAAATAAGGTGTGTGGAACTCTACTGTTGGGATTGGTTCATTTTGTCATTCAGCTAAGCTTAAAATGAGCCTCCCTAGAGGCAGAGAGGGGCATCTCACTGCCATCATGAGTGAATAGCTATAGTTGGAATGGAGCACATCCTTGGACCCAAGATCCTGGTACTGTACCTCCTTGGCAGAGACACTCCAGGAGAGATGCCCAGCAGAAATGTCCCAGCTGAGATGCCTGGCTGAGAGATGGCAGCTGTGGAACCAAGAGGCACAAGATGTAGAAGTGGGCTTACCCGGCTTACAGAGCCAGAAAGCTGAGTGCTCTTAGGCAAGAGGCTTGCTGGTGGAGTGGGGTGCACAAAGGTGTATTTATCAGCAGAACTAAAAGAGCTTTTTGAACACTTGCCAGAACAAGGCAGAGGCCAGGCCTAGAGGCCACGGGCCAGAGAGGCATACCTAGGGACATAGCAGAGAGGACATGGTCCCGATAGAAGAATTGTATTCTGAGAGTGTTCCTGAGCCTGAATTGCAGGCTATTACTTCCCTAATAAAACTCATAATCATGAGTATTTTCTGTGAGTTCTGTGTGGTCATTACAACCAATTATCTGAGAGAAGTAGTGAGTACTGAGGGAGGGTGTTTGGTATCAGAGTTAATAAAAAGGCTGGAGGTTGGCAAAGTCTGGCCTCATAGGAATAAGTCTTGTGCTGTTGATGGTGATTCTGTTTCTCCTTTGTGAGACTGGAAGAAGTCAGAAGATATCGCCTCCATACTCTTTTTGCAACTAGTGAAAAGGAATTTCTTTATGCAATTTGAAGGATTATCTAGAAGTTTCTCTGAAGAGTAGTAATGCCAACATGATACCTGCAAAAGATAAAACGGAACTGTGAAAAAAAAAAAAAAAGCTTCTGATTGTAGGAAGCTGAAATGAAATAAGTGCAAAAATAAAATCGGAATTGATGGGAGGAACTGATCAAAGTAAAACTGCCACCTCATGAAAGAAAGTTGATTTAAGGTACATTCCACAGGGGTGATGATATCCTCAGTATGTGAGAGTGGTTGGGTGAATATCATACTAAACCCATTGCCACTGAGACCATGTGTTCACAGTAGAAGTGTGTCCCATATTGATTACAATGGCTGAATACTTTGGATGTAGATCACTGGCTTTTCTTCTGAGGTGCCTCTGGATGGACTCAATCCTGCAACTTTTCAGTTAGCAACTCAGTAAGTTAACTTTCTAGATAATCCAGGAACTCCTGAGAGGACTATCAGAAGGAACTAAATGGAGAGAGAGCCCTGTCTAAGTAGGGATTCCTAAGAGCTCCTAAGAATGCACCAATCATGGAAGTAAATATTAGAATAAATGAATCTCCCACTGGGTCAATAAATGATCTCAAGAGTAGTTACAAGGAAAATATGAGAAAAATAAGCTGCATAAAATTTTTACCACAGAAAATGCTCAATGAAGAAAATAAACAACCTTGGTATCATGCACTATAATTTCTGAGCCTGGCAAACCTGTCTTACCCACCATCTTTAAAAGCACACATTTATGATTTGGTTATTTTTTCTTCCTTATTTTTTTTTTTCATTCTTTATTTTGTGAAAATGTTATTTTGAAAAACATCAAACTTTTGAATGAAAAACTGAAAATTCGAGGTGTTTCACAACTTAATAAGGAAATATGGGGGGTTATTTTACTTCAAGTGTGGCAGTGGGGAAGGATGGGATTCTGGGTCAACAGAAATAAAAAAAGCAAACTATTCAATTAACACAGAAAGAATGAGGGGATTGGAAGGAATTTATGTACAGAACTTCCTGGCTTCTACAAAAGGAAAATTTTTACCTTAAACTACTTGTTAACTATTCCTATATTAAAATGCTTATGGCTGTAAGTGGGGTTGCAGTTGATGGCAGAGGTTGGGATTTTATTCTGAGCCTTTTTATTCCTGTGAATTAGCGTTGGTCCTATGAATTGATTGCTTTGAATTAATTACTTTAAATTAATGCTTAGAAAGCCACAGGCTATAGAGTTACCTATTTGCATAATTATTCATTTAACAAATCATTATTCAGCACTTATATTCAAGTAATATTTTTGGCAATTTATGACTAAAAAAATAAAACAATACATAAAAAATTCACATCATCTTCAGAGGTACTTATACATAAGATATTTACGACTGTTGGAAATATAACTAGGTACCTCTTAGGCATAAATTAAATAATTTAGTGAGATAACTTGCCTGCTATCCCAGGTAAGGCAAAGTTAATTATGTTAATGAAAGAATAGATTGGTTCCTTTGGGAAATTATTGTAGGAGGTTACCTGTGTGTATATGTGTTTGAGAGAAACAAAGAAACAGACAAGAGAGAGACTTAGAGAGGCAATGACTGAGGGAGAGGGAGAGATGAGGAGAGAAACTGTGAGTTCTCAACTTTGTTAAACACACTC
Source organism: Orycteropus afer afer (assembly GCF_000298275.1). NCBI lineage: Eukaryota > Metazoa > Chordata > Mammalia > Tubulidentata > Orycteropodidae > Orycteropus > Orycteropus afer. The sequence goes on along the minus strand of NW_006921818.1, from coordinate 1,271,585 downwards.
TAGAAAAAGTTTTAAGCAGTTTGTATAAAATGTCAAAGGCCAGCCTGGAAGAGAAAATTCTAGACACCAGCTCCTGTTTCAAAAAAGCATGCTGCATAGATTCTGGGTTAATTTACTATACATAATTCTTTACTCAGAGACTTCATGCTCAGGAAATTTAAAGGATAAAGGATTTCTCTATTAATAGATATCACTAATTGATTTCTCTGAAGGTTACAAGATGAGAATAAGCCATTTACCTTCTTTTCTTTCCATGGGGCAATTTATCATTATTTCCCTCTTTTCCTCTTCAGATTTGCTATTCACAGAAATAATTATTTAAGAAACTCAGGGATTACTTAGCTCAGAGAAGTGAGCAGACCTCTTTCCAAATGTTGGGAAAAGAGAATCTGGGAGTCTAATCAATATGTCCTTTCAACACTTGCATCTTCTGGTACACAGAATGATATTAAAAATTGGTCTCCTTGTACTGCACGGTTGTCATGGTCACTGACACAGTGACTCTCTGCTGATCCTGGTCCTTGCTTAGGATGCAAAACAACCTAATTCAAGGAGAACAGTGTTAAACTCTCCTCTTTTTTCACTTATATACTCAGTCAGAAATCAGTATTTCACTCATTCTCTTTTTAGTGAGAAGGAAAAGGCAGTGAGTGGCTCCATGTACTGCTCTTAGTGGGTATATAATAGATAAGTTAAAACCCAAACCCATTGTCATGGAGTTGATTCTAACTCATAGTGACTCTATAGGACAGAGTAGAACTGCCCTTCATAGTTTGCAAGACTGTGATCCTTATGGTAGCTGACTAGCACATCTTTCTGCCATGGAGTGTCTGGCGGATTCAAACTGTTGACCTTTCAGTTAGCAGCAGAGCATTAAATCACTGTGACAGCAGGGTTCCATATAATAGATAAACCAAAAACCAAACTCACTGCCGTCAAGTCAATTTTGACTCATAGCGACCCCTCCTTGGGCTTCCGAGGTGGTATCTCTAGGAAAGTAGATTGCCCAGTTTTCCTTCAAGGAATGGATGGTGGGTTTGAACTGCCAACTTCTTGGTTAGCAATCAAATGCCTTAGACACTATGCCAAATAGATACATTTCATAATTTAAAGGTTTTCTGTTGTGTGATATAATGCTACAAAACTCACTTAAAACACCTCATTTACTATTCTAAGCTAAAGGTAAATGTCCCATGTGGGAAGAAAGAACATGGAAAGCCACACTCAAAGTCATATAATCCTCTCTATTTCATCTGATCCCCTGAATTGCTTGTGCTGCTGTAATTACTAGTAAAATTTAATGCTAAGCAAGTGTTCTGATTTATTTTTTGTCTGTTTTGACAACCTTATCCTGTTTGTTGGATTTATTCTACTCTGAAAATTGTAGATAAAAAAAAAAAATCTAAATCATATATGCCCTTCAAATTGCTCAACTGAATAATATTTTAATAAAAGAAACAATAAAATTTATAAAGGAAAATACACTAATAGAGATGTGAAGTGATGGAAAGAGAAGTAAGACCTATTCTTGGAATATCTGTATGTTGTTGCTGTTGTTGTTTGCCGTTGAGTTGGACCTGACTCATAGAGACCCCTCCTTGGGTTTCTGAGGCAGTATCACTACGGAAGTAGATTGCCCCATCTTTCTTCTGAGAAGTGGCTGGTGGATTTGAACCACCAGCCTTCTGATTAGCAGTCAAGTGCCATAGCCACTATGCTACCAGAGCTCCTAGGAATATCTGTATAATATTGTATAATAACCAGGCTAGAACTACTAACTAGAAATCCAGATAAAGAAATCATTGAGTCCAATGACCAAAATTTGGCAGATAAGGTATAGAACTGGATTCTGGAGTAAATTAGCATGCCATATTTGAGAATCTTTGAGCTGTAATGTGTATTTTTTATAGAAAAGCATTTAAGCATATGGTGAAGATGACTTGAAACACTTATTGATGAATATTAAAGACTCTAGTATGCAGTATGGAATATATCTTAAGATAAAGAAAATTAAAATCCTCACAACTGAACCAATTAGCAACATCACGATAATTGGAGAAAAGATTGAAATTGTTAAATATTTCATATTACTTGGTTCCACAATCAACAGCAATGGAAGAAGCAGTCAAGAAATCAGACGACATATTGCACTGGACTAATTTGCGGCAAAGGACCTCTTTCAAATGCTGAAGAGCAGAGATGTCTCTTTGAAGACTGAGGCCCACCTAACCCAAACCTTGGTATTTTCAATCACCTCATACACATGTAAAAGCTGGAAAATGAATAAGGATGACTGAAGAAAAGTTGATGCTTTTGAGTTGTGATGTTGGCAAAGAATACTGAAAGGACCATGGACTACCAGAAGAGCTAACAAATCTGTCCTGGAAAAAGTGCAGCCTGAACACTGCTTGGAAGAGAGAATGGCCAGACTTTGTCTGACCTACTTTGGTCAGAAGGGACCACTCTCTGGAGAAGGATATCATGCTTGATGAAGTGGAGGATCAAGAAAAAAGAGGAGGTCCCTCATGATGTAGACTGTTGCAGTGTCTGCAACAGTGGGCTCAGGCATAGTTAGGATTGTGAGGCTGGCACAGTACTGGGCAGAGTTTTGTTCTGTTGTACATAAGGTCGCTATAAGTCAGAGCCAACTTGACAATATCTAACAACAACAACATAAACTTATTGGAGAGTTACTTAATTTACACATAATGCAACTATCAACCATCAGAAAATTTATTTTTGTTAACATCTCAGAAGCCAACAATGCAACTTTCCAATCTTCTTAACTCCCTTCTATGGTTAGTGGCAACTACTATATATATATAATATCTATATATGTGTATATATATAGATACATATGTATGTATGTATGTATGTATGCCTTTTGGTCTTTTTTTCTATTGTATTACCAACTCTGCAATTTTTGCTAAATTAAAGATGTTTTATTGCACTAACTCAGCCAGTTTATTGCTTTATAAATACAATATGCCAGGTTTTTGGTGATAACTTTTTAAAAGCCAATAAAATATGAGATGACACTCATTATTGCCTTACAAGGAGTTTAATTAGTAGAATATTAGGCCCAACTCTTATAGATTTTATTTTTATCTTGGTTGATGTATGATAAAGTTCTATGATTGACAAAACATTGAGCTTCTTCTGCAGAAATAGGATTAAAAAATGTTGAGAATATGAATATTATATTAAGCATTATTCAGGTATCTCATCTTGTGTCCTATTTTCTTTGCCCTGTCATCCTATTTGCTACCTTGCCTAGATATTCAGTGCTCAGTGCCCGTGAATGGATATCTACGTGTCACACTTCTCCTGTTTCTATTGTTCCTAGGATGCACCCTGTTGTTGTTGTTGTTATGTGCTGTCAAGTTGGATCTGACTTATAGCAACCCCTTCTTGAGCTGCTGAGATGGTATCACTATGGAAGTAGCTTGCCCAGCCTTCCTTTTGAGGAGTGGGCAGTGGGTTTGACCCACCAGCCTTCTGGTTAGCAGTCAAGTGCCTTAAGCACTATGCTACCAGAGCTCCTAGGATGCATCCTATGCTGTAGAAATGCATCTGAATATTCCATTCCTAAATCAAAATTTCAAGTTATTGCTGAATCATCAGATATATCTTGCACTGCTTGCTGTTGTTGTTGTTATGTGCCGTCGAGTAGGATCCGACTCATAGCGACCCCTCCTTGGGTTTCCGAGGCAGTATCACTACAGAAGTAGATTGCCCCATCTTTCTTCTGGGGAGAGGCTGGTGGATTTGAACCTCCAGCCTTCTGGTTAGCAGTCAAGTGCCTTAACCACTATGCTACCAGAGCTCCCATTTAGAAAAGTAATTTCTTAGAATAAGGTAATGTATTATAATCACAAGAACGTTACATTTTAACAGAAGACAAGATGATATCTGTTATGTAATGAAATGAATTCATAAGGTGAAAATATGTTTTCATTTCCCCATTGAATATGGTAAAGATATTTGGGAGAGTGGGGATATTTTGGTAGAACTAACACAATTCTATCTTATTTGTAAATATCCACATTTTCATCCTTCTCCCTGTGCATAGACAAACTGAACTACAAAATAGTTATTGTGTGTATGGTTAGGGGGAATTTTTAGGTATTGTATCAGTACTTCTCAGATCTTCTAGGAGAGAGAACACTGGTACACTTTGGAATTAATGAAATTCCCATGCGAAAGTAAGATCAGTTGAGAAATATGAAAGCTGTTAAATTCAATTTGTTGTTGGTGGTGTGTGCTGTAGAGTCCGTTGCTACTCATAGTGATCCTTAGGGCAGAGTAAACTTCCCCATAGGGTTTCTGAGGGTATAATCTTTATGAGAACTGATGGCCATGTCTTTTCTTCGTCAGAGTCACAGGTGAGCTCCACTTGACAACCTTTTAATTAAGAGTCAAGCACTTAACCATTGTGTCACCAAAGCTGTAAATGCAATAGCATTCCCATGCAAATGTGTTACCAGTTAAGAAATATCAAAATAAACCTCACTGCCATCAAGTCAATTCTAACTCATAGTGACCTCCTTGGGTTTCCGAGGTGGTAAATCTTTACAGAAGTAGATTAGCCAGTCTTCCTTCCATGGAGTGGCTAGTGGGTTTGAACCACCAGCCTTCTGGTTAGCAGTCAAATGCCTAGGTACTACGCCACCAGAGCTCCTTGTTAAGAAATATAAGAGCTACAAAATTCAATAGGTGATAAAATGAACAATAATTGCAACATCAAAAACATCTTGGAGCTTATTTTCACCACAGAACTAGAAAAGAAAACACAACAACTTAGCAAATAAAAACTTAGAAGCTAAAGAATGGTTTTGAGCTCTGGTAGTGTAATGCTTAAGGCACTTGACTGCTAACCAGAAGGCTGGCGGTTCAAACACACCAGCCACTCCTCAGAAGGAAGGTTGGGCAATCTACTTCTGTAGTGATACTGCCTTGGAAACCCAAGGAGGGGTCATTATGAGTCAGGTCCGACTAGATGGCACATAACAACAACAACATTATTTCTATGAAAATATTTATTTTTAATCCAATTATTCAAAACACCTTTCCCCATATAATGAGAAAGAGGTTCTAGTGGCACAGTGCTTAAGTCATTTAACTGCTAACCAGAAGATTGATGGTTCAAATCCACTAGCTGCTCCTTGGAAGAAAGATGGGGCAATCTACTTCTGTAAAGATTTACCACCTTGGAGACCCAATGAGCTTCCCTGTAAGTTGAAACTGACTTCACTGCAGTGAGTTTATATAATGCAAAACATTTGAATCTGGACATTTCACCTTCTATTTACCTTTCTCAAAATATTATATTTAACAGTAAATTACCTTTTAAAGATATACACAATATATTAACGTGTTTTTGTTTATATAAAATAGCTTAAATATCTCAACTGTTATACCTGTTAATGAATAAATAATTTATATATCAGAGCAGCTAAGGTTATATATATAATACATGCTTAGGTGGGTTAATGACTCTATTTAGCAGTTTTGTCTGCCTGAGATTGCTTTCTGTTGTTATTATGTTTTATTTTATTTTGCCATTTGTGTATTTATTCATTTAACTTCTTCAATCCAAGAAAAAGAGATCAAGGTATAGTTTTGGTTGAAAACTGCCCAAGCAACATGCAAATAAAAAATAAAATAAAATGTTAAATTACTTTTTAATTTTTAAAACAACCAATGGATATTTATTATGCTATCAATCATTTTTCACCCTCCTCCACTTTAAGCATTTATTTCCCATCTGACATTGGATTACCATCAGAGACATTTCATCCTTCATCTACTGGTAATGGGTGTTCTTCAAAGTTCTCTGATTATACTAGGTACCGTCAGAATTGAAGAACAAGCCTTGGAGACTTCAAGCATAACACCCGGAAAGTTTTTGAACAGGAAAAATAATCATTTTTAGCTATGAAAAGTTTGAGCTGAAAGGTGACTTTGAGAAGAAAGAAGAAAGCAAATTAGCTGTAAATGATAAATTACTAGGTAGAAGAAGAGGGGATATGTTAGGCAGAGAGCAAAAACTGATCAACAAATAGAAAATGGTACAAGACCAAAAACATCATAAAACATCTTATGAGAGAAATAAAATTATACAAGGATACATCTAAAGATTATGAAATATATGTACAAATAAGATTGGGCCATCTACTTCCATTGTGATACTGCCTCAGAAATCCAAGAAGGGGTCGCTATGAGTCGGAGATGACTAGATGGCACAAAACAACAATAACAACAAGTGATTCAAGTATGAAGGTTAGAGTTAGGCAGTTATATAGAACATTTAAAAAGTTCTGAAGGCCTTTCCCACTCTTTTCACTAGGAATAGAGTACAGTCTATAATCATAATCAGTGTCCTTCTCTTGCAGTTTTGTAATATGTATTCTTGGAGATCCCAAATTATGCATTCTATACTGTCTTTCCCTAGGATGGAAAATTAATTTATCAATTAAAAAAATAAAAAATAATTTTCCTTAGATTCCTAAATCACTGAGCTTGAGTCAATTCCAACTTATTATGGCCCTATATACAGAGTAGAATTGCCACATAGGGTTTCCAAGGCTGAAATCTTTATGGTAGCAGACTGCTGTATCTTTACCCCTAGAACAGCTGGTGGGTTCGAACCACCCACTTTTGGTTAGCAGCTGAGCACTTTAACTGCTATGCCACTAGGACTCATTTTTTAGTTTAGCTAGTTTTTTAAAAAAGGATTTAAATAGAATTCTTAATAACTTAAAAAAAAATCAATGACTCAAGAACACCTGAATTTTTAAGAAACTTACAATTCTTTTAGAAGAAAATTGTAAAACTGACTTCTTTGAATAGAGTGTATAAGTCTTACTTATTCAGCAAAATAAGTGCCATCAGAACACACACATTTGTACATTGATATCTGTTAGACTCTTCATTTTGCACACTTTCTCTCCACTATCATGTGTATATATGCATCTATGCATTAAAAATAATCTTTTCTGGTTACCTAGTGCCACTTTGACAAGAATATACCACAAATGGGATGGCCTTAACAATCAGCAATTTATTCTTACAATTTGGAGGCTTTCAGTCTAAGATCAAAGTGCCAGGCTCTAGGGTCTGTGTGAAAGCCCCTCACCCTTCTCTTGCAGCTCTGCCTCCTGCTCCCAGCCCACTGAAGCTGGAGGCTTTTCTTCAGACAGCTGCTGGATGCTGAGCCTGACAAATCCAATGTTGACAAGTAAAAAGGCACAGTTCTGATGTTACCAAACCACATGGCAGGCCATTGATTTAAGTCCCAAGGTCAGCAGAGCATGGCAGGCTGCTAAACAATGACATAGCTACATACAGGGTTCAAGCATACCATAAGAAAGAGACCCTTCCCAAAGGTGCTTCTTATATTTGGGAAACAAACCACATACCCAAAGGAGCTATTCAGCTGCTGGTAGTAGAACCCACCATGGAGTTGCTTGCCAGTCTCATCATGGGGAATAACTACCACAGCTGCCCTGCCACTCAACCAGGCCCAGCCAAGTGGACACACAAATATAACCACCACACCATCTAAAGTTTGGAAATGCTTCTAATATTGCTTAAATAGTTCTGATCTTTCTAAAACATTCATGCTTTATAGTCTATGAAATATGTCCAAACTCAATATGTAATTAAAGATATACACACATATATTGTACATACATTGTGGTAAGCAGAATCATGTCCCCTCAACGACTTCCCTATCTTGTTCCCCAGAACCTATGATTATATTACCATTCATGATAGTGCAGACTTTGCAGATATCATGAAGTTAAGGATTTTGAGATAATATTTTTCTCCTGGATTATCCAGTGGGCCCAATGTAATCATATGAGTCCTTAAAAGCAGAAAATATTCCCCAGGTGTGATCAGAGGATGATGTGACTACAGAAGATAGACACAGAGAAATGTAACGTTTCAGGCTCCAAAGATGAAAGAACGGGCTATGGGCCAAGAATGTGGGCAACTTCTAGAAGTACGAAAAGCAAGACAAAGGATCCTCCTCTCAAGCCTCCAGAAAGGCAGGCAGCCCTGTTGAAACCTTGCTTTTAGCTCATTGGGCATCTCTGTCCTATACAAACTGTAAGATAAGAAATGTGCGTTCTTATAAGCCACTAAGTTTGTCATAATTTGTAACAACAGCAATAGAAAAAATAATAGATATAAAAAACAAACAAACAAAACAAAGTGCTGACCCAAGTCAATTCTAATTTGTAGTGACCCTATAGGACAGAGTAGAACTGCTCTATAGGGTTTCCAATGCTCTAAATCTTTACAGAAGCAGAAGGCCTCATCTCTTCCCATGGAGTGGCTGGTGGGTTTGAACTGCTCACGTTTTAATTAGCATCAAATGCTTTAACCACCAAGCAACTGGAGTTCCTTAGTACATGTATGTCATACTAAAAAGTGAAACCAGTTGCCCTTGAGTTGATACAGACTCATGGTGAGCCCATGTGTGTCAGACTAGAACTATGCTCCATATATTTAAACCAAAACTCACTGCCATCGAGTCATTTCCGACTCGGGGTTTTATTGATCCCTCCTTGGGTTTCCGAGGCAGTATCTCTACGGAAGTAGATTGCCCAAGGTTTTTTTGTTTTGTTTTGTTTTAAAATTTTTGGTTGCTATGATCCTCATGAAATAGTATTAAACTTGCAATGATGAAACACCTCTGACGTTTATTATATGATCCATGGCCTGACACACATTATTTCTAAGTACCATTTAATGTCTTTAAATGGATAGATCCTATCGTTTAGGGCTTACAAAACTGCCAAATTGAATTTTCCCCTTGTTTTGACACTCTTTAGCCTATTTCTTAATAGAATTATTTTGGATTCTGCCATTTGATATCCTAACAGGCAATATCAATCTGACACATGAATCATTTGCACTGAGAGCTTTCAGCCCAGGGCAGGGAAGCTGGGAAAGGCAGTAACGAATGTGGAAAAAAACAAAACAAAACAACAACAAAAAAACAATTCACTGCCATCAAGTCTATTCCAACTCATAGTGACCCCATAGGGTTTCAAAGGCTATAAATCTTTATGGAAGTAGACAGCCCATCTTTTTCCCACAGAGCAGCTGGTGGGTTCAAATAGCCAACAATTTGGTTATCAACCAAATGCTTTAACCGCTGCCCCAAAAGAGCTCCTTAAAGAATGTGAAGGGGAGAAAACTATAGAATGTGACCTACTGACAAAGGTGGAACCTACAATCTAGTGTTTAAAACAAACAAGCAACCAAAACAACAACAAAAAAAAAAAAGTCAGAGAAATTGTTTAGAAAGGGAAGAAATGAAGCCAAGGATTGAAAACCAACAAATCAGTAATCTATTGTGATTCATTTAATGGTCATGTTTCCCCCTTAAATTTACTGTATTGTAAGACTCATTTGTCATAAAACATGTAAAGTATTTAGAGTATCTTTTTATTTCCCTAATGATACCTGCCTGTTACCTATGAAAGTGAATTAAATCTCATATGTCAAGTTTTCTTCCTTCCTTCAGTATATCCAGGACTGTTTTTAAAATTACCTGTTATGTCATTCAGGAATTTCTGGTGCAAATATTTAACATGCTCACCCGCTAACCAAAAGTTTCTAGTACTCCCAGAGGTGCCTTGAAAGAAATGCTTGGTGATCTACTTCTGGAAAAATTAGTCATTCAATACTATGGAAAACAGTTCCACTCTGTTACCATGGTGTTGCCATGAGTCAGAACTGACTGAGACTGGTACTGATTATATAATTAGGGAAAAACTTCACTGTGCAAAGGAACAAACACACCCAAAATCATCTCTGTGATTATGTCAACAAAAGTGTGTCTCTTGCTCACAGCAAGTCCACTGTGGGCCAAGCTAATGTTCTTTGCATTGACAGTAAATGGCGCCCATTGAAAGAAACTTCCCTGCACATTTCATTAAATCAAACAAGTCAGATGGGTGCACCTCAATTCAAGAGATTGGGAAAGGAAAACCCTCATATGAACCGTGAGAGGGTAAGACTCAGATACAAGAGATATATTACACTATCTAGGCTGAACAATTAAACAACATAATTACCTTACCTCCTTTCTTTCTCCTCAAAAATTCTTTTTCCCTCTCTCTTCTTTGCCCTCCGAATAACTTTCAGAGTTGTATTGATTATATTAATTATTTTAAACATTTTCTGGGAAAGTTATGGCACTGATGGAGTTTATCAGCTGTTAGTGAAGCAGGCCTGCCATTCCCTCCAGGCTGCTCAGATAGCCATGCTAAACAAATATAAACCCAGAGCTTTGACATGGGAAGAACAAGAGTTAAGCGTTTTTTGTTTGTTTGTTTGTTTTGTTTTGTTTTCTTTTTTTAACCTGAGAAGACATTTCCTCCACTTTATACTTCTTCCAGTGAATGTAGACCTTTCTGTTTTGAATCTCAATGTTGAGATAAACATGACAGCTTTCCTTCTTTCTCTCCAGAAAAAGTTTCAAGGCCACTTACCAAACTATGGTGAATTATTTCCAATGTAAGTGTTACAAGTGCACAAACATGTATAAAGTTGCTTAATATACTTAATAGAAGGAAGGTTTTGATTAGAAAAGTTAAATTATTTTGTCGTTCTTCATTTACCAAATGCAGATTTGGTAAATCACACTCTCTAGGAGTCCATTGCCTCCAAGTGTCCTCATGTTTCTCTTACAATCTACTAATCAGTTAGACAAAGAGGCAATAAGCTTCCTTATGTCAATTAACACTTTGTTTCAGTGATTTACGTAGCATAGTGGCTAAGACACTTGCCTGCTAACCAGCTGGCGGTTCAAACCCACCAGCCACTCCTCGGAAGGAAGGTTGGGCAATCCTACTTCCGTAGTGACACTGCCTCGGAAACCCAAGGAGGGGTCGCTATGAGTCGGGGCCGACTCAATGGCACATAACAACAACAACAACATAAAGTTGCAATCCCTATATAGATGTGATCTACTAGGTGATCTATGTCTGGAAAAATTAGGCATTCAAAATTCTATGGAAAACAGTTCCACTCTGATACCCTGGTGTTCCCATGAATATCAGCATTCATAAAGAGAAATATATACTATATAATATAAAGAGGAATATATATAAAATCCTACCCACCTCAGAAAAATGTATGTGTATGAGAAGAGTGAGATTGAGAGTGAGAGCAAGAAATGTTTCTCTAACTATATTATCGAGTCTTCAAAAGCAGGATACATTTCTAAATTTTTCAGAGGATTCTTTCTAAATTTTCTATAACTTCTCTCTATCACAATCATATGTAGGAAACATCTGGAATGGAAAAAATTCATGTATATAATTTAAAAGTTATGGTCTGGTAGGATACAAAATTTCAGCTCAAATTAGCACAATCAAAAAAAGAAATTTATTAGATGACAAAATCTAAGGAAAGATTGAAAACAGCCACCAAATTGTTTGAATGGGGGCATAGGGACATAGGCAGTTGTGCTTCGAATGGAAACAATAAAATTAAATAAAATCCTGATCAGCAATTAAATGCCATCAGAAATAGTTAATGGCTTATAGCTTTAGCAACCATAGAAAGAATTACATGATTTTTTTTTTGTTTGTTTTCCTTTCTTTTTTGCTGATCTTCAGTAAATATACAGAAGTTCTGGCAGTTTAGTGGTTAAGGCATTTGGCTGCTAACCAGAAGGTCAGTGGTTTGATCCCACAAACCACTCCCACCAGCCACTCTGTGGAATAAAGACAAGGCAGTCTGCTTCCATAAAGATTTGCAGTCTTGGAAATCCAAGAGGGGTTGCTATGAGTTGGAATTCACTTGATGGTGGTGAGTTTGAGTCATCTCTTCCAACAAGATCCAATGTTCTTGCATTTTTAAGCCTTCATAATTATTTTTAATATCTATTGAGTCACTTTTTATGTTTCTGAAACAGTCTTATATTGTTAAGTCAAACTCTACATTGCCATGATTTTTAATGCATTCTCAGATAAATTTTAAAATATTCGAGAGAGGATTTTTGCACAAATATCTCTGTATAAGTGAAATTAACCTGTACTAAACTTTCCTTTTCCCATCTTGGGAGCCCTGGTGGCTCAGTGTATCAACACTTGGCTACTAACTGAAAGATGGGTAGTTAGAATCCACCAGCCATTTTGCAGGACAAAGATGTGGTAGTTACACTTCCTAAATATTATAGCCTTGGAAATCTTATGGGATATACTATCACCCTATATAGGGTCGCTGTCAGTTGGTTTTGAGTTTCCGTGAGTTGGTTTGTCCTATATTATTTCTATTTTGCTATGGTGGTTATGGTAGTCTCCAGGGAGTCTGATAATGTTACTTCTTTTAAAACTTTCAAGATTTTATAAATTTCTTGTTATCTTTTCCTTAAAAATTTTATGTAACCTGACTCTAAAATTTTCTAAGCCTAATATATTTTATTAAAGAGCTCTACTGGTGTAGTAAGAGCTCTGGTAGCATAGTGCCTAAGGCACTTGACTGCTAACCAGAAGGTTGGTGGTTCAAACCCACCATCCACTCCTCGGAAGGAAGATTGGTAAATCTATTTCCTTAGTGATACTGCCTCAGAAACCCAAGGAACGGTCTCTATGAGTCAGGTCCGACTGGATGGCATATAACAACAACAGTGGTGTAGTGGATAAGGCATTTGGCTGCTAATCACAAGGTCAGTGGCTCAAACCCACCAGCCGCTCTGCTGAAGGAAGATGAGGCAAACTATTTCTGTAAAGATTTATTGCCTCAGAAACCCAATGGTTTTCTACTGAGTTGCTGTGAGTTGGAATTGACACAGTGGAGGTGAGCGTGGTTTGCTTTTTGGTTTAATATCCTTCGTTAAGAACTTTTTATGCTGTAAAATTCATACTCTGGAATGATTTTTGGTCAATTAGCCTTCTCATTTTTTCTTAAGTCAAAGTAATTTTTTTTCCCTTCATGATTGTTCATTTAATCTATGTTTTAAAAATTATTGTTTTAATTATGTGTTAATTTTTATTATCTTAATTTCTGGGGTATATTTTTATGATATTTATTATATTGGACACACATTAGTGAGTTCAGTTTTTTCTCTGATATGTATGTGTATATATATTAATGATCTTTTTTCCACAATCTTGTCTGATCTCTCAGTTGTGGATTTAACTCAAAGGGTGTTAGTAGGACATGTTCAGTTTCTGACTTTTCCGAACTCTCTAGTATTCATTGATCTTATTACACTTTGTAGCTTAACTTTTAATTTACTAAGAATCATCAGGAATTTCTGATTTTCCATTTCATGCAAAAATTTTGGGCTCAAAATTTTACATGTTACAGACTAAGAATAATTTCTTGACTTGATTTTCCCCTACACCATATCCCTATATACCATTGTTCCTTGTATATTCTACACATTGTCATGTAAGTTTTTCAGATGAAACTATTATTTTCCAGGATTAAGCATTTTGCAGAATCGCAAGTTTCAAACATTCATCTATAACCTTCATTCCTGTCCTATGAGGATATTAATACTCTCATTTTTAAGTTATGGATTGTTTTTCTGTTTTTGCCACATGAAGCTATCCATTTCTTGCTTTCATTATTGATTAGGTCTTTATAATTGTCTTATGTATTTGTCTATTTGCTTGTTTATTTGCAAGTAGCATATCTAAATCTTTAAAATGGTAGATAGGACTTGCAACATGAAAGCAGAAATCTCATTTCTGAAACCTTTCTAAAACTACCTTAATTTATATCACTTTTCTTAAAACTTTTATTTATTTTCAATTGATCAATCATTATATACAGCATTGTCCCCAAACATATCCCAACACTCCTGTCCAACTTCTGTTCCTGGAAAGGCTTCTACATTCCTTATGTACTGTATGCCCTGGTTATGGAAATTTTTCACTGAGCGTATCTCTAAACATTTTCACATGCTCTTTCTCTCTAAAGTGATCTCTTCTCTGTTTTGTGTCTGACCTACTGTTTAATATGCAATTCTAATGCCTCATGTTTTGTAAAACTATACCTGATTTAATTACATCAAGTTATCTCCTGTGGCTTTTTACTCATATCCAATTTATAGCACTTAATACACTTCAGTGTAATCTTTACTTATACAGTAAAACCTGGGAGGGCCAGAACTCAATTGGACTGAATTGTTTTTCCAGGTCTTAGAAGTTTTCCTGCTCTTGACAGAGTGCAGTCTTTTTTTTTTTTTTTTATTGTGATTTGGGTGAAAATTTACAGAGAAAATTTACTTTCCATACATCAGTTCACATACACTTTGTCTCATGACAACAGGGTGCAGTCTTAGCACTTTTCTATCACTCCTTTTAGTGGAAAATATTTGAGTTTTCATTATCTGAAAACTTTCCACTGTATAAGGGTTCTGGATTTCACAAGTTTAAGGAGTACGTGTTTTCCTCACTAGCCTTATTCTCTTGAGAACAAAGATGATGTATATACACACACACACACACACACGTACCAAAAATCATATTTGCTGCCGTCAAGTCTGATCCGACTCATAGCGACCCCTCCTTGGGTTTCTGAGGTGATCACTATAGAATTAGATTGTTCAACCTTCCTTCCGAGGAGCAGCTGGTGGGTTTGAAGCTCTAGCCTTCTGGTTAGCAATCAAATTCCTTTGGTACTATGCCACCAGAGCTCCCTACACACACACACACACACAAATACACACACACACACACACATATATATATATACATACACACTTATATATATACATATATGTGTATATATATATATATATATTGTTCTTGTTGTTAGGTGCCACCAAGTCATCTCTGACTCATAGTGACTCTATGCACAGAGAACGAAACACCTCCCAGTCCTGAGCCAGCTCCATGATTCTTGCTATATTTGAGTCCATCACCACAGCCACCGTGTCACAATCCATCTCATTGAGGACCTTCCCCTCTTTTGTCGACACTCCACCTTACCAATCATGACATCCTTCTCTAGGGAATGGTCTCTTCTGACAATATGACCAAAATATGTGAGATGAAGTCTGGCCATTCTTGCCTCCAAGGACCATTCTGGCTGCACTTCCTCAAAGACAGACCTGTTAGTTTTTTAGCAGTCCATGGTACTTTCAGCATTCTTTGCCAACACCACAGCTCAAAAGCATCAATTCTTCTTAGGTCCTCTTTATTCATTGTCCAGCTTTCACATGCATATGAGGCGATTGAAAATATCATGGCTTCTGTGAGGTGCACTTTAGTCCTCAAGGAGACATCTTTGCTCTTCAGCACTTGAAAGAAGTCCTTTGCAGCTGATTTGCCCAGTGCTGTACATTGTCTGATGTCCTGACTGCTGCTTCCATTGGCGTCGATTGTAGAACCAAGCAATATGAAGTCTTTGACAATTTCAGTCTTTTCTCCATTTATCATAATGTTGTTTATAGGACCAGTTGTGAGGATTTTTGTTTTCTTTACATTGAGATGTAATCCATACTACAGACTGTATTCTTCAATCTTCATCAGAAAGTACTTCAAGTCATCCTCCCTTTCAGCAAGCAAAGTTGTGTCATCCATGTATCACAGGTTGTTAATGATTTTTCCTCCAATCCTAATGCCATGTTCTTCTTTATGTAGTCTAGCTTCTCAGATTATTTGCACAGCATACAGATCGAATAGTATGGTGAAAAGATACAACCCTGATGCACCCCCTTCTTGATTTTAAACCATGTAGTGTTCCCTTTTTCTGTTTGAATGACAGCCTCCTGGTCTGTGTACAGGTTCCTCATGAGTACAATGAAGTGTTCTGGAATTCCCATTCTTCTCAATGTTATCTACAATTTGTTATGATCCACATAATCAAATGCTTTTGCATAGTCAATGAAACAAAAGTAAACATCTGTCTGGTATTCTTTGCTTTAAGCCAAGATCCATCTGACATCAGCAATGATATTCTTTGTTCCTTGTTCTCTTCTGAATCCAGCTTGCATTTCTGGAAGTTCTCTGTCAATATACTGCAGCAACTGTTTTTGAATTATCTTCAGTGAGATTTTATTTGCATGCAATATTAATGATACTGTTCTATAACTTCCATATTCTGTGGGATCACATTTCTTTGGAATAGCTACAAATATGGATCTCTTCCAGTCAGTTGGCCCAGTAGCTTATTCCATATCTCTTGGCATAACCGAGTGAGTGCCTCCAGCAGGGCATCCATCTGTTGAAACATGTCAATGGGTATTCCATCACTTTGAGACTTGTGCTTCGCCAATTCTTTCAATAACATTCGACTTCTGCTTTCAATAACATTGGTTCTTGAATATATGCCACCTCCTGAAATGGATGAAGATCGACCAGTTCTTTTTGGTACAGTGACTCTGTGTATTCCTTCCATCTTCTTTTGATGCTTACTGCATCATTCAATATTTTACCCATAAAATCTTTCAATATTACAACTCAAGGCTAAAATTTTTTCCTCACTTCTTTCAGCTTGAGAAATACTGAACGTGTTCTTTCCTTTTGGTTTTCTAACTCCAGGACTTTGCACATTTCATTATAGTAATTGTCTTTGTCTGCTCTGCTCTTTGAAATCTTCTATTCAGCTCTTTTATCTTGTTTCTTTCATTTGCTTTAGTTACTTTTTGCTCAAAGGCTAGTTTCAGAGTCTCTTCTGTCATCCATTTTGGTCTTTTCTTTCTTTCTCATGTTTTTAATGACCTCTTGCTTTCTTCATGGATGATGTTCTTGATGTCATCCTATAATTCTGGTTTTCAGTCATCGGTGTTCAATGAATCAAATTTCTTCTTTAGATGGTCTCTAAATTCAGGAGGGATATATTCAAGATCATATTTTGGCTCTCATGGATGTTTTTTTAATTGTCTTCAACTTCAAGTTGAACTTGCCTATGAGCAGTTGATGGTCTGTTCCACAATCAGCTCCTGGCCTGGTTTGGCTGAAGATATTCAGCTTTTCCATCTCCTGTTGCCACAGATGTAGTCAATCTGATTCCTGTGTATTCCATCTGGTGAAGTCCACATGTATAGCTGCCTTTTGTGTTGTTGAAAAAAGGTATTGGCAGTGAATAAGTCGTTGGTCTTGCAAAATTATTTCATGTGATCTCCAGCATTATTTCTGTCACCAAGGCCAAATTTTCCAACTACTGGCGATTCTTCTTTATTTCCAACTTTTGCATACCAATCACCAGTGATAAGTAACACATCTTGATTGCATGTTCAGTCAATTTCAGATTACAGAAGTTGATCAAAATCTTCAATTTCCTCATCTTTGGCTTTGGTGGTTTGTGTGTAAATTTGAATAATAGTAGTATTAATGGGCCTTTCTTGTAGACCTATGGATAGTATCCTATCACTGACAGCACTGTACTTCAGAAAAGATCTTGAAACATCCTTTGTCATGATGAATGCCACACCATTCCTCTTCAATTTGGCAATCCCACCATAGTAGATCATATGGTTGTCTGATTCAAAATGCCCAAAATCCATGCATTTCAGCTCACTAATACCTAGGATATCAATTTTTATGAGTTCCATTTCATTTTTGACAACTTCCAATTTTCCTATATTCATACTTTGTACATTCCATGTTCCAATTATTAATGGATGTTTACAGCTGTTTCTCTTCAATTTGAATTGTGTCGTGTCAGCACATGGATGTCCTGACAGACTTACTTTATCTATATCATTAAGTTTGGTTCTATTCTGATTAGTCCTATTTTGAGTGCCTTCCTACTCAAGGGGCTCATCTTCCTCCACTGTGTCAGACAATGTTTCCAAGCTATTCATAAAGATGCCCAGTAGTATATCCATGTTTCTCTGCTATTCATAAGGTTTTCCCTGGCCAATTTTGAGAAGAGGATGGCATCCTCCTTCTTCCTTATCTGTCTTAGTCTGTAAGCTGTGTTGAAGCCTGTGTACCATGTGCAATTCTCTGGTGTCTGAAACACCAGTGGCAGAGCCTCAAGCCTCACAGCAATGTACAAGCCCCACAAGATGACAAACTGACAGACAAGTTTTTCTCCCTTAGCTGTTGGACACCTCTGCACCCTTTCCTTACCTAATTCCTACCTAGAACCTACCTCTTTGTGGTCCCTGGCTGCTCCCTCCCTTTCTTGGCTGTAGGGGGCTTGGGGCCTAGCCTTTCCTTCCTCCCCTTTATCTGGATATTCTGCCAGGACGTCCCCAGCCTCTCCTGCTCCTTCCCTTTCTTGACATTAGGGGGCTTGGGGCCTAGCCTTGCCTCTCACTCCTTTTTACCTGGATATCCTGCCATTCAGAAGGTCCCCAGTCTCACCTGCTCCCTCCCTTTCCTGACTCTAGGGGTCTTGGGACCTAGTCTTGCTTCCTGCCCCTTTTTACCTGAATATCCTGCTGCTCCACAGGTCTCTCTCTCTCTAAATATATATATATATATATATATATATATATATATATATATATATATTATAATATATGTGTATATCCTAAGACACATAATAAATATTTGACAAATGAATAATAATAAAAAAAAATTCCATGTAATTGTTTTCCAGAATTTTTTTTTTTTTTAATCAAGGTCCTTGCTTTTCTTTCATCAATCAACTCTTTATCACTTTCTTAATCAGGTTTTACATTTGGAGGCCATTTCATTTGGTTTCCCAGTTTATTTCCTATCCAGTAGAGTCAAGGTTACTTTTGTGTGTGTGTTTCTAATCTCTCAGCTGAGCATTACAAGTCATCCATAGCTGATGGCCTACTCTAATTTACTGTTTTGGATTCACTCCCAAAATGGCTAATGATTAGCTCTTCATTCAGTGAAAGTCAATACCTCTATCCTGAACTAAGAGAAATTGTCAGTAAGAAGAGAAATGTACATACTCAAACTGTAAAGGGAGAAAACAAAATCTTGTCTAAGAGGCATTTATTTTCTATGTGGGAGGCAATGGTTGGTCATAATGTAGAACAAACTATATATTGTTATATTTGCATATGGGTCTTTTTCTTATTTTTACTATTCCTTGAGATATGATTTGTTTTAATACTCCTGTTTTCAGTATTTTATAAGCTCATTTAGATGCAGAGGTCTTCCTCACAATGCTGACTTCTCTTCCTTTGACCAATTCTGATAATGAGAAGTGGGTTATTTGGGAAAGGGCATGAAACACTGGCACATTTTCACACAACTCTCCATACTCTGACCTAGTAATTTATATTTTTCCCATGTCAAAATTATTCTTTACAATATCTTTTCTCAATACAATTTCCAGACATGGGTGAATTCCCTTATACTGGCAAAATCATGTCACATGCTCAATACCAACTGGCGGGAATGCTGCAGAGAGCATTGGTTGCAAAGTTGCTCTACAAAATTGATGATGGCTTTGCTGGGAGGTGAATGAAAAAAAAAATGTTATTGTTGCTGTTAAGTGATGCGTCTAGTTTCTTGACTGCTGTTTCCAGGCATGTTGATTGTGGATCCAAGTAAAATGAAATCCCTGACAACTTCAATCTTTTCTCCATTTATCAAGACATTGCTTATTGGTCAACTTGTGAGAATTTTTGTTTTATTTATGTTGAGGTGTAATCCATACTAAAGACTATAGTCTGATTTTCATCAGTAGGTGCTTCAAGTAATCTTCACTTTAAGCAAGCAAGATTATATCATTTGCATATCACAAGTTGTTAGTCTCCTATCCTGATGCTATGTTCTTCGTATGGTCCAGCTTCTCAGATTATTTGGTCAGAATACAGATTGAGTAAGTATGGTGAAAGGATATAACCCTAACCCACACTCTTCCTGATTTTAAACCATAAGATATCCCCTTGTTCTGTTTGAATGACAGCCTCTTGGTCTATATATAGCTTCCTCATGAGAACAATTAAGTGTTCTAGGAATCCCATTCTTCTCAATATTAGCTATAATTTGTTAAGATTGAGAGCTTCAAAGCCTTTGCATAGCTAATAAAATACAGGTAAACATCTTTCTGGCATTCTTTGCTTTCAGCCAAGATCCAGTTGAAATCAGCAATGATACTTCCTCTTCCACATCCTCTTCTGAATCCAGTTTGCATTTCTGGGAGTTCCCTGTCAATATACTTCTGCAACCATTTTTAATTTTTTTTCAGCAAAATTTTACTTGAGTGTGATACTAATGATATTGTTCAACAATTTCTACATTCTGTTAGTTCACCTTCTTTGGAATGGGCACAAATATGGATCTTTTCCAGTCACTTGGCCAGGTAGTCTTTCAAATTTCTTGTCATAACTGAGTAAGCACTTCCAGTGCTGCATCCATTTATTGAAACATCTCAGAGTATTCCATCAATTCATGAAGCCTTGCTTTTCACCAGTTCCTTCAGTGTAGCTTGGGCTTTTTCCTTCAATACTATTGGCTCCGGATCATATGCTATCTCCTGAAATAGTTAAACGTCGACCAAGCCATTTTGATACATTGACTGTGTGTGTTCCTTCCATGTTCTTTTGATGTGTCCTGTATTATTCAATAATATGCCCACAGAATCCTTCAATTTTGCAATTTGAGGCTTATTTTTTTTTTTCCCCAGTTCTTTCATCTCAAGAAATACTTGACATATTCTTCCCTTTTGGTTTTCTAACTCCAGATCTGTGCAGGTTTCATTACTTTACTTCGTCTTCTTTGAAATCTCTTCAGCTATTTTATTTCATGAATTCTTGCATTGGCTTTAAAACCAAAAACAAACTCACTGCTATCGAGTTGATTCCAACTCATAGCAACCCTTCTTTGGGTATCTGAGGTAGTATCTCTTCAGAAATAGATTGCCCAATCTTCCTTCCGAGGAGTGCTGGTGGGTTTGAACCTCTAGCCTTCTGGTTAGCAGTCAAATACCGTAGGCATTATGCAACTTTAAGTACTCTATATTCAGGAGCCAGTTTCAGAGTCTCTTCTGAAATCCATTTTGGTCTTTTCTTCCTTCCCTATCTTTTGAATGATTTTTTCTTTCTTTGTTTACTCTACTTGATGTTATCCCAGACCTTGTCTGGTCTTAGTCATTGGTGTTCAGTGCATCAAATCTATTCTTCAGGTGCCCTATAAATTCAGATAGAATATTATCCAAGTCATATTTTGGCTCTCATGGACTTGTTTTAATTTTCTTTGAGATTTTCTGTTGTCTCTTTCCACAGATGTAGTTCGTCTTATTCCTGTGTATTTCATCTGGTGAGGTCCACATGTGTAGCCCCTGTTTATGTTGTTGAAAAATGATATTTGTTATTAATAAGTCATTGGACTTGCAAAATTATATCCTGCTATAGCTGAAATCATTTCTTTCACCAATGTTGTATTTTCAAACTACCAATGACTTCTTTGTTTCCAAATTTCCTATTCCAATTACCAGCAATAATCAATACAACTTGACTGCATATTTGGTCAGCTTCAGACTGATTATAATCTTCAATTGATTCAACTTTAGCTTTTGTGGTTGGTGAATAAATTTGAACAATAGATGTGAATAACTGCCCTTCTTTGTAGACTTATGGATATTATTCCATCACTGACTGCATTGCATTTTAGGATGTATCTTAAAATATTCTTTTTGACAATTAATGTGATGCATTTTATCTTCAATTTCTCATTCTGGACTAGTAGACTCTATGATAATCTGATTCAAAATGGTCAATACCAGGCCACTTCATCTCATGAATGCTTAGGGTTTTGATTTTTATGACTTACATTTCATTTTTGATAACTTCTAATTTTCCTAAATTCATACTTCACACATTTAATATTCCAATTATTGATGAATGTATGTAATTGTTTCTTCACGTTTTGAGTAGTGAAAACACAAAAAGCAAGAGTAATAACAATAAACTATGTATAACTGCTTGCAATGTGACAAGCACTATGCTCAGACTTTACATACATGATCTTACTGAATCTCATAACTATTAAAAGTCAATACTGTAATTGTTCATTTAGTTGTGAAACAAACAATAGATAAATAGATAAAATATATCTGTGGTCACATAGTTTATTTCTGTAGTCATATAAGGCTATACTCAGCAAATCTGCTGCAACAGACCTCTTTAAAGTATTGAAGAGCAAAAATGTCTCTTTGAAGTCTAAGGTGCCCCTAACCCAAGTCATGGTGCCTCATATGAATGTGAAAGCTGGACAATGAATAAGGAACACCACAGAAGAGTTGATGCTTTTGAGTTGTGGTGCTGGTAAAGAATACTGAAGGTATCATGGAGTATGAGAAGAATGAACAAATCTGCCCTGGAGGAAGTGCAACCAGAATGCTCCTTGGCAGTGAGAATGGCCAGACTTCATCTCAGCTGCTTTGATCATGTTGTCAGAAGAAACCATTCCCTAGAGTAGGACATCTTATTTGGTAAAGGGGAGGGTCAACGAGAAAGGGGAAGTCCCTCATTGAGATGGATTGCCATAGTGGCTGCAACGTTAGACTCAGGTATAGCAAAGATTGTGAGGCTGGCACAGGACAGAGCAGTGTTTTGTTCTGTTGTACATAGGGTCACTATGGCTTGTAGCTGACTCAAGGGCACTTAACAACAACAGCACAGACCAGTGCAATACATTATCCGATTGGTTGACTGATGCTTCCATTGGTGCTGATTATGGAAACAAGTAATATGAAATCTTTGACAACTTCAATCTTTCCTTCATTTATCATGATGCTGCTTATTAGTCCAATTGTGAGGATTTTCATTTTCTTTATGTTGAGGTGTAATCTTTAATACCACAGACTGTAATCTTTAATTTTCATCAGTAAGTGCTTCAAGTAATCTTGACTTTCAGCAAGCAAGGTTGTGTTGTCTGCATATCGAAGGTTGTTAATGAGTTTTCCTCCGATCCTGATGGCATATTCTTCTTCATATAGTCCAGTTTCTCGGATTATTAGCTCAGCATACAGATTGAATAACTATAGTGAAAGAATACAACCGTGACACATTCCCTTTATGATTTTAAATTATGCACTAGCTCCTTGTCCTGTTAGAGCAACAGCCTCCTGGTCCATATATAGGTTCTTCATGAGAACCATTAAGTGTTCTAAAATTCCCATTCGTCTCAATATTATCCATAATTATTGTGTAAAAGACAAATGCTTTTGCATACTCAGTAAAACACAAGTAAACATCTTTCTGGTATTCTTTGTTTTCAGCTAAGATCCATCAGATATCAGCAATGTTTCGTGCCTTCTTTTGAACCTAGCTTGAATTTCTGGCAGTTCTCTGTCAAAATACTGCTATAACTGTTTTTGAATTATTTTCATCAACATTTTATTTGCATGTGATATTAATGATATTGCTCAATATTTTTCATATTCTGTAGGAGCTCTGGTGGCGCAGTGCCTAAGGCACTTGACTGCTAACCAGAAGGCTGG
>NW_006921818.1:1243364-1247959 GCF_000298275.1 Orycteropus afer afer | reverse complement strand
TTTTTTTTTTTTTTTTTCACCAATTCCTTCCGTGCAGCTTCAATTTCTTCCTTCAATCCATTGGTCCTCGATCATTTGCCACCTCCTGAGATAGATAAATATCCACCAATTATTTTAGGTACAGTTACTCTTTGTATAATTTCCATCTTGTTTTGATATTTCCTGCACAATTCAATATTTTGCCCACAGAATCTATAAATACTGCAGTTAGAAGCTTGGATATTTTTCTTCTTTTTTTTTCAGTTTGAGAAATGCTGAATGTGTTTTTCCCTTTTGTTTTTTTAATCCTAAGTCTTTGCAGATATCATTATAGTATTTGACTTAGTCTTTTCAAACTGCTCTTTGAAATCTTTTTTCAGCTCTTTGGTCTTGTCATTTCTTCCATTTGCTTTATCTACTCTCTGCTCAAGAGTAAGTTTTAGAGTCTCTTCTGACTTCCCTTTGGCTCTTTTCTTTATTTTTCCCCCTCTTTTCTTCTTTTCTTTTCTTTTTAATGGCCTTTTGCTTTCTTTATGTATGATTTTCTTGATATCATCCCACAATTCACCTGTTCTTCAATCACTGGTGTTCAATGCATCAAATCTGTTATTCAGTTGGTCTCTACAATCAAGTGGAATATAATCATGTTCATATTTTGGCTCTCATGGACTTGGTTTTAATTGTCTTCAGCTTCAACTTGAACCTTCATGTGAGTAGCTGTTGGTATGTTCCACAATCAGCTCCTGGCCTTGTTTTGGTTGAAGATATTAACCTTCTCCATAGCCTCTATGCACAGATCTAGTTGATCTGATTCCATCTGGTGAGGTCTACATTGTTGGAAAAGGTATTTCAGATGAATAAGTCATTGATCTTGTAAAATTCCATCCTGTGAGCTCCACCGTCATTTCTATCACCACGGCCATATTTTCCAACTACTGGTGATTTTTCTTTGTTTCCAACTTTTGCATTCTAATCACCAGTAATAATGAATACAATTTGATTGTGTGTTTGGCCAATTTCAGACTTCAGAAGATGGTAAAAATCTTCAAAATCCTTGTCTTTGGCTTTGCTGGTTGGTGTGTAAATTTGAGTAGTAGTAGTATCAACTGGATATTTATTACTTAGTACATATGAATATCTCATTACAGACAGCATTGCACTTCAGGATAGATCTTGAAACATATTTTGTGATGATGAATGCCATGCCATTCTTCTTCAATTTGGCATTCCTGGAATAGTAGAGCATATGGTTGTGTGATTCAAAATGGCCAAAACCAGTCCATTTCAGCTCACTAATGCATAGGCTATTGATCTTTATGCATTCCATTTAAGTTTTGACAATTTTCAATTCTCCTAGAGTAATACTTGCTATATTCCATATTATGATTATCAAAGAATGTTTGCAGCTGTTTCTTCCCATTTTTAGTTGTGCCACATCAGCAAGTGGAAGTTGCAAAAGCTTTACCCACCCATATCATTAAGGTTGACTCTAATTTGAGGAGCCAGCTCTTCCCCAGTCATATTCTGAGTGCATTCTGACCTGACAGGCCCAACTTTGGCACTATATCAGACAATGTTTCAGGGCTATTCATAAAATTTTCAGTAATATATCAGACAATGTTCCACTGCTATTCTTAAGATTTCCACTGGCCAATACTTGGAGAAATGGAAGGCCTCTTCCTTCTTCTAAGTCTATCTTATTCTGAAATTGCCACTGAAATCTGTCCACACTGGGTGACCCTGCTGATATTTGAAATACTGGTGGCATAGCTTCCAGCCTCACATCAACATGCATGTCACAATAAACAGTGTGACAAACTGACAGATGAGTGGTGGCTGTTGTTATTAGGTGCTGTGAAATAATTTTTTTATTAATAATGAACACATATGACAGAGTAGAACTTCATCCAAAAGTCTTCTAGGCTGTAATCTTTATTGATTAGAACAATTTTTTTTTTTTTTTTTTTGTGCGGTCACTGGGTGGTTTTGAGCTTCCCACCTATTGGTTAGCAACTGAATACTTAATCATTACATTCCAGATACTACCCTTATAGAATATGTTGCCTTTGCCAACTTGATTTCCTCTCATTCAAGGTTCATTTTGGAGCTCCATATGGGTTCTAAAATATCTTTGAGGTATTGTAATAAATTATTTCTGATATCATTATCAAAAAATATTGCTATCACTGATAAGTTCACCATTACTGCTGCACAAGCAAATCATAGCATTCATACTAACTAATGGTATCTCCAGAACACCCACCATTAAAAAGAAAACATTCTCATTTAAGGAAATTTTTTATTGCTCCATGAAATCATATGTGTGATTTAATAGCAATCAACAGTTGGATAAAGTTTAGCTGCTTCTAAAACACTCAGCACTTATCAAAAAACTCTACTTTCAACAATGACTCTGAATTCATCTTGAACAACAGATTCAATTGGCCCATTAACTGAAATAATATCCAGATCCTCATATTTGAGTACTTGAGAACATTTAAGGGATACTGTCAAAAACAATTAAATTTAGAACACTGTAACCAAATTTGGCCCACATAAATTTTTGGTAATAAGTGTTCAAATATTTGAATGTTAAAATGACAACAAAATGACTAGACAGATCAGCTTTCGACATATGGTCTGTGCTAACTACTGCTGCATCCAACGGAACAATCTGCATTTCCCTTGTCACTGTCTTACATATGTTTCCATTAGACAAAAATCCCATGTTGCATATAACGTATTATTCATGTCCCAGTTGATTTCTTGAATTATAAACCTGTACAACATTTGGAGGCCTTAATTAGATGCTCCTAATTACTGAAGAAATCATTTTTAACATTTTATATAGGAGGTTAAAAATAAGAAAAATATCTACCACTAAAATGAACAGATTGAGGAATTTGTTATTTCCATTTAAAAGAAAGACAGAAAGGAAAAATCTTTTTTTTTTGTAAAAAAGTCAACAAACTAATAAATACTTATTGATATCTTCTACTGGAATTTGACAGTTTCTATATTTTATATCAGAAGGAAGACTGGACAATCTACTTCCGTAGAGATACTGCTTTGGAAACCCAAGGAGGGTTTGCTATGAGTCAGAACCCACTTGACAGCAGTTAGTTGTTTTTTTTTTTTTTTTTTCCAGTTTGTTCATTTTAAGCAATGCAATGCAACCACTGCCGTGGAGTCTGATCTGACTCATAGCCACTCCTCCTTGGGTTTCCAAGGCAGTATCATTATGGAAGTAGATTGCCAACCTTCCTTCTAGGGAGTGGCTGGTGGGTTTGAACTGCCAGGCTTCTGGTTAGCAGTCAAATGCCTTAGGCACTATGCCACCAGCTCCCCTGCATTTTACAATGACTCTGAATTTATTGTGAATGACAGAGTCAACTGACCCCATTAATTACAGTTCTTTTGTTTCTGTCTTCATCTATTACTGCTGAAAAGAAAATCTTTCAGACTTGAAGCTCTGAAATCAAGTTTGGCCCATGTAATAACTTGTAATCATTCAAACATTTGGACAGAAAATAAAGGGATAAAATTATACATGACACTTATTCTTAATTTCAAAAATGACCATTATGGTGAGATGTATGACTGTCTTCTCTGACAGCTCTGTCAGGCATCCAAACAGTAGATTAATCAAATTATAAAAGCAATATATATATATATGATCTTTATCATATATCATATACATCTGATCTCCAACAGAAAGATTCCTATTATGGAATTAGATGGACTTCAAGGACTTTCTAACTTTAAAGGCCCATTATTTGTCAAATTATAAAGGCTTTTCTCAATGTCTAAAATGAGAACTATGAAGTAGTGTTAACTGTAGAAACATTTTGCTAAGAATAAGTGTAGATTAACAGTTCATTTGCCTTTTAAACATTTGTTTTCAATTTAATTAGAAGGGTTTAATTTCATAAATTAGTACAGTTATTAACAAGGAGAACTCTATACTGTGAAGTTCAATTAAAACTTACAGAGGATAAATTGTATTTACTTTTTGTTTCTTTAACTTTTATTGTGGTGAAAACATACATAACAAAATATTCATCATTTTTCATGTTGTGCAGTCATTGTTGCTATCCTTTACCAAAATATTCTACCATCCATTAGCATAAACTCAATGCCCCTCAAACAAAAGCTTCTCCTTTCCCTCTCCCTCCTACCGCTGGCAACCACTAATAATCTTTGGATCTTTGGTTTCTGTATATATGCATATGTGGTAGTTATGTTTGTGTGTCAACTTGGCTGGGCCTGGTTAGTGGCTGGGCAGCTGGATGTAGTATTCTGTGTGATGAGACTGGTAATCAATTCCATGGTGGAATCTACTGTGAGCAGCTGAGTAGCTGCCTTAGGGAATGTGGTCTGCTTCCTGTATAAAAGCAGAAGCCTTGGGGAATGGTCTCTAGCATATGGCATGCTTGGACCCCGCAGGTAGCCATGTCATTGTTCAGAAGTCTGTCATGCTCTGCTGACGTTGGGACTTAAATGGACTTAAGTTAATGGCCTGCCGTGTGGTTTGGTAACATCTGGACTGTGCCTTTTTATTTATCAACCTTGAGTTTTTCAGCCTCAGCAGCTAGCAGCTGTCTGAGTGAAGAAAC
>NW_006921818.1:1235685-1243027 GCF_000298275.1 Orycteropus afer afer | reverse complement strand
TATACATTTTTTCCTTGACTTTTACAATACTGGACTAATAAAATATTTGTCCTACTGTGATTGACTTATTTAATTCAGCATAATGTCCTCCAAGTTCCTCCATGATATGTGGTGTTTTTTAGATTCTACATTATTTCTTAGGGTTTACAGTATTCCATTATGTGTAAGTACCACAATTTATTTATCCATTCCTTGGCTGATGGACACTTAGGTTGTTTCCACCTCTTTGTAATTGTGAATAGTGCTGTGAAGAACATGGGTGTGCATGTATCTGTTTGTTCCTTGCATCTCATTTCTTCAGGATGAATACCTAGTAATGAGATTGGTGAATCAAATGGTATTTATATTTCCAACTTTTTAAAGAGACGTCAGAATGAGTTCCACAGGGATTGTATCATCTTACAGTCCCACCAGCAGTGCACAAGAGTTCCAATCTCTTCACATCCTCACCAGCATTTATTTTCCATCTTGTTGAACTTTGCTATTAATGCTGGGGTAAAATGGTAACTTATATTTGGTTTTATTTGCATCTCTCTAATCATTAATGATCACAAACATTTCTTCACAAGTTTGTCAACTGCCTGAATATCTTCTTTGTTGAATCGTCTGTCCCAATCTTCTGCCCATTTTTAAATTGTATTGTTTGTCATTTTGATGTTGAGGAGCTGGAGTTTTCTATAAATTTTAGAGATAAGTCCTTTGTCCTGTATATCACTGCTGAATATTTTTTTCCCATTCTGTAGGTTCTCTTTTCAATCATTTGGAGAAGTCTTTTGATGCATATAAAAATTTAATTTTTGGAAGGTCCTAATCATCTAGTTTATCTTTTGCCATTTGTGCATGATGGGTTATGCTTTATAGTCTATTTATGCCTGAATTAGGGCCCTCAAGTTTGCCCCTATTTTTTCTTTGATGAACTTTATAGTTCTAGGTTTCACATTTAAGTCTTTGATCCATATGGAGTTCATTTTTATGTATGGTGTCAGGTATGGATCTTGTTTCATTTTTCTGCAAATGGATATCCAGGTTTTCCAGCCCCATTTGTCAAAAAAACTATCTCTTCCCCATTTAATGAATTTTGGCCCTTTGTCAAAGATCAGCTGAACATAGGTTAATGGATCAATTTCTGGGTTCTCAATTCTGCTCCACTGGTCTATGTACTAATACCAGGCTCTTTTGACAACTGTGGCTATGTAGTATGTTTTGAGATCTGAGAGTGTGAGATCTCCTACTTTGTTCTTCTTCAGTAGTACTTTGCTTATCCAAGCTCTCTTTTCTTTCCATATAAAAGTAGTGATTGGTTTTTCATGCCTTTAAGGAATGTTGATGGGATCTAATTTGGAATTTCATTGAATGTAGATTGCTTTGGGCTGTATTGACATTTTCACAATTTTCAATCTTCCTATCCATGAGCATGGTATGTTCTTCCATTTACATGTTGTTGTTGTTATATGCTGTTGAGTCAGCCTCGATTCATAGCGACCCCTCCTTGGGTTTCCGAAGCAGTATCTCTACGGAAGTAGATTGCCCCATCCATTTACATAGATCTCTTATATTTTCTTGAAGTAGTATTTTGTAGTTTTCTTTGCATAGGTCTTTTGGGTTCCTAGTAGAATTTATTCCCAAGTATCTTATCTTTTTGGTTGCTATTGTAAATTATATTGATTTCTTTATTTCCTTTTCAGACACCTCTTTGCTGGTGTAGAGGAGTCCACCAGATTTTTGTATGTTGATCTTGTATCCTACCACTATGCTAAATCTTTCAGTAAGTTTCACTAGTTTTCTTGCTGAGTCTCTTGGATTTACTATATAACAGATCATATCATCTGCAAATAGAGATAGTCTTACTTCTTCCTTACTGTTTAGATGGCTTTGATTTCCTTTTCTTGCCTTATTGCCCTGACTAGCACTTCCAATACAATGTTGAATAGAAGTGGAGATAGACAAGTGGATCCTTGTCTCAATCTTACTTGCAAGGGGAAAAGGTTCAGTCTTTCTTCATTGAGATTAATGTTGGCTGTTGGTTTTTCATACATGCCCTTTATTATCTTAAGGAATTTTCTTTCTATTCCTATTTTTCTGAAAGTTTTTATCAGGAACACATCTTGGTTTTTATCAAATACCTTTTCCACATCTATTGATATGATCATGTGATGCTTTTCCTTTATTTACTTATGTGATGGATTACGTTGATTGTTTTTCTAATGTTGCACCACCCTTAAACACCTGGTATGAATCCCACTTGGTCATGATGTATCATTTTCTTGATATTTTATTGGATTGTATTGGCTAGGATTTTGTTGAAGGTTTTTGCAGCTGTATTCATGAGGAATATTGGTTTGTAGTTTTGTTTTGTGGTGATGTCTTTGCCTGGTTTTGGTATCAAGGATGTGGTTGCTTCATAAAATGTCCTTTACTACTTTCCAAAATAGTTTGAGTGTCAGTTCTTCTCTGAATGATTGGTGGAATTCTAGAGTGATACCATCTGGACCAGGACTTTTTTTATTGGTAATTTTTTATGACATTTTCAATTTTTTCTTTTGTCTCTTTGCTCACAGTATCATTCAGGTTCTTCTACTAGTTGGTATTTAATCCACTTCTTTATCCTTCCCTTTAAAGCTCAGTGCTCCAGGATTGTCTTCAGTATTGGTTTTAATCAGTTTCTCATTGCTGTTTTGAAGAAGGTCTGTGTAGTTTGTCTGCCTATACTGCCACCTTCCTGAATTATCCTGATTTATATTTACTTTTCAACATAAAAAATTCCTTAAATGAATTTAAGCTTAGTTTAGTGATATTTATCAAATTGTTCTGTCTATGATCAATTCTATTTCCTAGCCCCATCACATAATCTGGACTTTTAATCAAACAATTTCCTGATGCATATGCAACTCCTTTTGTCTCCTTGCTACAATATTCAGGGATGGATTGTTTTAATTATCAATGACTTATTGGAATTATTGTAAATCAAATTTCAAAACAGGTGAAGAAATTATAAAATTCCTCTCCTTCTGGAGTTTTGTCCTTTACTTTTAAAGTCTGAGGGCATAGGTTAGAGACGTTTTACTTGAAAGATTTTTTTTGGCACTAGAAAGCTGAAAAGAAGAGAATGTGAATCATGGAAAAGAAACAAAAGAACAAGAATATAATGACTCTGGACTGGAAAGAAAACAACTGAAATGAGGTTCCAGTTTTGGAACAGCAGAGGAGTCAGGTACAATGATTTTGTATTTTGTTGGTTATCCTGCTTCCTGTTTCTCAGAAATATCCTCAGAATAAGTACCTGAAAAGTATGGAAGGTCGTGACTGGTAATAGTACAATTTTGTCACAACATGTCACTTATGTTGTCAGTGAGAGTCTCCTGAAGAAGGTCAAATATGAACCCTAACTTGAAAGACAGTAGGAAAGGGAAATATATAAACCATTTTTTTTTTTTTTAAGACAACAGGAATAGTAAGGATAATTTTTCTGAGAATATACCTGGTATTTCAAGCAAGAAAAAGGAAACCAATATAGCTGGAACAAAGGATATTCAGTAAAAAGACATGGGGAATGAAGGCAGGCAGCTAGTCTGGAGCCAGAACATTCAGGAAGATCATGACTATAATAAGCCTTTTAATTTTCCCTTTGTGAAGTTGGGGACCAATACAAGGTTCTGATAAGAGGAATGTCAGGATTTGATTATACTTTTGGAAGTCATGCTGATTTCCTGTATAGAGAACAGACATTTGCGTGCAAAGAATACTCCCAGGAAGGCTATTTAGAACTCACTGCTGCCTGAACATGGATTATAGAGGTTGTTGCTGTTGTTGTTAGGTGCCGTTGAGTCTGCACCAACTCAGTGACCTATGTATAACAGAATGAAATACTGCCTGGTCTTCTGCAAGCTTCTCAATCCCTGCTATATCTGAGGCCATAGTTGCAGCCACTGTGTTAATGAATCTCAGTGAGAGCCTTCCTGTTTTTAATTGACCGTTCACTCCACCAAGCATATACTTTTCTCCAGAGAATGGTCCCTTCTCACAACATGACCAAAGTAAGTGAGACAAGGTCTGGGCATTCTCACTTCCAAGGAACATTCCAGCTGCACTTCCTTACAGGACAGATTTGTTCATTCTTCTGGCAGTCCATGGTACTTTCAGTATTCTTCACCAACACCAAAACTAGAAAGCATCAACTCTTCCCCTGTCTTCCTTATTCACTGTTCAGCTTTCATATGCATATGAGGAGATTGAAAATAGCATGGCTTGGGCTAGGTGCACTTTAATCTTCAAAGAGATATCTCTGCTCTTCAGCACTTTAAAGAGGTCTTTTGCCACAGATTTGTCTAGTGCAATTTGTCATCTGAGTTCTTGACTGCTGCTTCTCTTGATGTTTATTGTGGAACCAACTAATATTAAATCTTTGACAACTCCAATATTTTCTCCATTTATTGTGATGCTGCTTATTGGTCCAGTTGTGAGGATTTTAATTTTCTTTGTGTTGAGGTATAATCCATACTGCAGACTGTACTCTTCAATCTTCATCAGTAAATTCTTCAAGTCATCTAGACTTTCAGCAAGCTAGATTGTTTTGTCTGCATATTGCAGGTTGTTAATGAGTCTTCCTCTAAGCCCAGTGCCACATTGTTGTTGTTGTTGTTAAGTGCCGTTGAATCGTTTCTGACTCATAGTGACCCCATGCACAGCAGAACGAAACACTACCCGATCCCGCGCCAGCCCCGCAATCCCTGCTATACTTGAGCCCATCATGGCAGCCACCGTGTCAATCAATCTCATTGAAGGCCTCCCCTTCTTTTGTCGACCCTCCACCCTACCAAGCATGACATCCTTCTCCAGGGAATGGTCCCTTCTGACAACTTGACCAAAATAGGTGAGACAAAGTCTGGCCATTCTTGCTTCTAAGGAACATTCTGGCTGCACTTCCTCCAGGACAGGTCTGTTAGTTCTTTTACAGTCCATGGTACTTTCAACATTCTTCACCAGCACCACAACTCAAAAGCATCAACTCTTCTTTGGTCTTTCTTATTCATTATCCAGCTCTCACATGCATACGAAGCGACTGGAAATATCATGGCTTGTGTCAGGCGCACCTTAGTCCTCAAGGAGATATCCTTGCTCTTCAGCACTTGAAACAGTTCCTTCCTAGTTGACTTTCCCAATGCTACACATCGTCTAATGTCCTGACTGCTGCTCCCGTTGGCATCGATTGTAGAACCAAGCAACGTGAATTCTTTGACAACCTCAATCTTCTCTCCATTTATTGTGATGCTGCTCGTTGGTCCAGTTGTGAGGATTTTTGTTTTCTTTATATTGAGATGTAATCCATACTGCAGACTGTATTCTTCAACCTTCATCAGTAGGTGCCTTAAGTCATCCTCACTTTCAGCAAGCAAAGTTGTATTGTCTGCATATCTCAGGTTGTTAATGATTCTTCCTCCAATCTTGATGCCACGTTTTTCTTCATATACTCCAGCTTCTTGGATTATTTGCTCATCATATAGATTGAATAAGTGTGGAGAAAGAATACAACCCTGACACATTCCCTTCTTGATTTAAACCATGTAGTGTCCCCTTGTTCTGTTCGAACGACAGCCTCCTGGTCAAGGTACAGATTCCTCATGAGTACAATCAAGTGCTCGGGAATTCCCATTCTTCTCAATGTTATCCATCATTTGTCATGATCCACACAATCAAATGCCTTTGCATAGTCAATAAAACACAAGTAAACATCTTTCTGGTATTCTTTGCCTTGAGCCAAGATCCATCTGACAACAGCTATGATATCCCTTGTTCCACGTCCTCTTCTGAATCCGGCTTGAATCTCTGGAAGCTCTCTGTCAATATACTGCTGCAAACCTTTCTGAATTATCTTCAGTAAGATCTTACTTGAGTGTGATAGTAATGATATTGTCAGTGCCACATACTTCTTCATATATTTCAGGTTCTCAGATTATTTGCTCAGCATACAGATTGAATAATTATGGTGAAAAGATACAACCTTGGCACACTCCCTCCCTTATTTTAAACTATGTAGTACCCTCTTGTTCTGTTCAAACAACTGCCTCTTGGTCTATGTAAAGGTTCCTCATGAGTACAATTAAGTGTTCTGGAATTCTCATTCTTCTCAATGTTACCCACAATTTGTTATGATCCACAAAACCTAATGCTTTTGCATAGTCAATAAAACACAAGTAAACATCTTTCTTGTGTTCTTTGCTTTCAGCAAGATCCGTCTGACAATAACAATGCTCTCTCTTGTTCCATTTCCTCTTCTGAATCCAGCTTGCATTTCTGGATGTTCTCTGTCAATATGTAGCTGCAACTGTTTTTGAATTATCTTCAACAACAGTTTACTTGCATGTGATATTAATGATATTGTTTGATAATTTCCATATCCTGTTGTATCACCTTCTTGGGTTTCTGAGGCAGTATCTCTATGGAAGTATATTGCCCAATCTTCCTTCCAAGGAGTGTGTGGTGGGTTTGAACTTCTAGCCTTCTGATTACCAGTCAAATGCCTTAGGTACTATGCCACAAGAGCTCCTTTTGTTTTGGTTTTTGGTTGTATCACCTTTTTTTGGGGGTGGGTACACATATGGATCTCTTCCAGTTAGTTGGCCAGGTAGCAGTCTTCCAAATTTCTTGACATAGACAGGTGATGCCTCCAGAGCAGCAACCATTTGTTAAAACATCTTAACAGGCATTCCATTATTTCCTGGAGCCTTGTTTTTGCCAATTCCTTCAATGCAGCTTTGTCTTCTTCCTTCAATATCATTGATTCTTAATCATATACCACCTCTTGAAATAGATGAACATTGACCAATTCTTTTTAATCAGTGACTCTGTGTATTCCTTCCATCTTCTTTTGATATTTCCTGCATCATTCAATATTTTGCTCATAGAGTATTTCAATATTGCAACTTTCAGTGGGAATTTTTTCTTCAGTTCTTTTAGCTTAAGAAACACCAAGAGTGTTCTTGCCTTTTGGTTTTCTAATTCCAGGTCTTTGCATATTTTATTGTAATTGATTTTGTCTTCTGGAGGTGCTCTTTGATATCTTTTGGCCAGCTTTTTATCTTGTTATTTCTTCTATTTGCTTTAGCTACTCTCTGCTCAAGAATGAGTTTCAGAGTCTCTTCTGACATCCATTTGGGTCATTTCTTCCTTTCTTGTCTTTTTAATTACCTTTTGCTTTCTTCATAGATGCTTTTCTTGATGTCATCTTACAATTCATTTAGTTTTCGCTTATTGGTGTTTGATGCATCAAATCTATTTAGATGATGCGGTGTAAATTACATAGTTGGCTTTTCTAGCCATAAGTCTTTGTAAACTCTTGGTGAAA
>NW_006921818.1:1225775-1235090 GCF_000298275.1 Orycteropus afer afer | reverse complement strand
GCAGGGAGTTTGGTTTTAGTTTTTTGCTTCCTTAATAAACCTCATAATCTGTGTGTTCTGTGTGGCCACTGCAGTGAATTATTGAACCCAGCAGAGAGTTGGTGGGTGCTGCGGGAGGAACAGTTGGTGTCAGGGTTGATGAAAGGGCTGAAGGGAGGCAGCATATCTGGCCTCACAGGAATAGGCCTTGGGCTATTGATGGTGATTCTGTCTCCTCTTGTGGGGTTAGAGGAGGTCAGAAGATGTGGCCTCCTTGACCCTTTGGAAGATGGGTTCTAAATTCATGAGGGATATAATCAAGATCTTATTTTGGCTCTTGTGGACTTGTTTTAATTGTCTTCAGCTTCAACTTGAACTGATATATGAGTAGTTGCTGGTCTGTTCCACAGTCAGCTTCTGGCCTTGTTTTAGCCAAAGATATTAGGCTTTTCCATCTCCTGTTTCCACAGATGCAATTGATCTGACTGCTGTGTACTCCATCTGGCCAAGTCCATGTGTACAGCCACC
The DNA here is from genome assembly GCF_000298275.1 of Orycteropus afer afer. NCBI lineage: Eukaryota > Metazoa > Chordata > Mammalia > Tubulidentata > Orycteropodidae > Orycteropus > Orycteropus afer. Next base: position 1,234,583 of record NW_006921818.1, on the reverse strand, counting down.
TTTTATGTTGTTGAAAAAAGGAATTTACAATGAATAAGTTTTTGGTCTTGCAAAATTCTACAATGTGATCTCTAGTGTCATTTCTATCACTAAGGCTATATTTTCCTACTACGTTGATTCTGCTTGTTTACAACTTTTGCATTTCAATCACCAGTAATAATCAACTCATCTTGATCACAGGTTTGGTCAATTTCAGACTACAGAAATTGGTAATAATCTTCAATTTCCTTGTATTTGGCTTTGGTGGTTGTGTAAATTTGAATAATATTAACTGATCTTCCTTGTAGGTGTATAGATATTATCCTGACACTGTCAGCTCTGTACTTCAGGATAGATCTAGAAGCATTCTTTGTGAGGAGGGATATCCCACCATTCCTCTTCAATTTGTCATTATCTGCATAATAGATCATATAGTTGTATGATTCAAAATGGGCAAAATCAGTCCATTTTAGCTCACTAATGCCTAGGATATTGGTTTTTATGTGTTCTGTTTCCTTTTTGACAACTTTGAATTTTTCTAGATTTGTTCTTCATAATTCCACTTTCTGATTATGGAGAAGGAGTTATATTTCTGGATTTATATTGAAGTAGCACTTATGGGATTGTCTTAAAGATTAGGTGTATACTATAGATAACTAGTTGAATGACACTGCTTTTTTTTTTTTTTTTAAGGTTAAAATATGGGAAATGGAACTCAAATGTCTGATTGCAGACATGTTTAATTTGAGATACTTTTTAGATCTGCTTTGGCACATAGACATAATCTGAATTTCTGGGTATCTTTTGTGAGTGTAACTGGATGGATCTCATGGGAACTAAATGTAGAATGAATGTTGCCCAATGACTGAATCTTGGCGTACTTCAATATTTAGTACTTAAGTATGTAAGGAGAAAATTGCAAAAGGGACCGATAAGAAATATCTAAATAGGGAGAGAGGGACAGAGACAGATAGAGAGAAAGAGATGATAACAAAGATTAGATAGGTAGATAGATAAATAAATACTGGTGTTGAAAATATATATTTAAAGGAGAAGGAGAGGATATTTCGGTCAAATTATTCTAATAGATTGAGTAAATTAAAAATGTAGGGGGAAAATAAAAGTTCATTGGATTTGGCAATGTGAAAATTACTGGTAAACTTGATAATGGAATTCAGCAGTTTTAGGTGTGATTGAAATGAAGATAATAGCAAAGGAGGAAAGAAGGTATCAATAACTTCCTTCACACAATTTTGTTGTAAATGGAAACAAATTAATTGAAATGTGATTTCCTGTAATCAAAGGAGAATATGTATTTAAATGTGGGAGATATTAAAATGTTTTTACATGGAGATAAATGGAAATGTACATTTTATATTCATAACCCACATTATATTCTAAACTTCTGAAAGGCAGATATTTTATAATTTTTGTTCATCACTTATATATTCAATATCTATCAGAGTTCCTGTCATCTTACGTGTATTCACCAATAAATAATTTTTGAATGAAAGAAGAGTGTTCTTGATTTGACTTAGATGGACTAATTCATTGATTCCTTTGGTTTCCTCTAAATTAAAGGGATGGACTTCTTAACCCAACTACTTATGCACACTTCTGTATTTAGCATTCATTATTCTGAGATGGATGGAGTTAAAGATTCTGATGTTTGGAAGAGAGGAAAGAGATCAGAAAAACAATTAAAGGGACGAATCTTTCGACTGAATGTCAGAGAAATGTGGTCCTTCTGACATGTTCTGGTATAAATTTAAACCTTGAGGATTGCCTATTTCATTCCTTCCTTATATTATTAGAACATACAGAATGATTGCAATTGTAAGCAGCAGATGGTAAACAATTTTAAGACTGAGCCTGAGTGAACTAAAGAAGAAAAGTCAAGAAATAAAATAAAATTATAAAGTCAGGGTTATACATTAACATTCACAGAGACTAAATTCTTTCTTTGTAGTTGGGGAAGGAAAAAAAAAAAAAAAAAAGAGTTGGGCTGTGATCCTCCTATTGTCCTGAATTGGAATAAAAGAGTAATCTGTGTTCCAAAATGAAGTTCATCAGTTTCTCAATTTATTTTTAATAAAAAATAAACAAGCAAACCATGTCTTCTATATCTACTGTTTAACATTTCCAGAAAAAATTAAAGAAACTGACGCTTTACACAGAATGATCCTATAAGAGAAGGATTCAAGTGCACAAACTCTTATGCTGAAGAACCCTGATTGTGAGTTATGTTTGACAATATTAAATATATGTAGCAAATTTATGCTTCCTGTACGGCAGAAGAGCTAACAAATCTGTCTTTGAAGGGGTATGGGCAGAATGTGCCTTAGAAGGAGGATGGTGAAACTTCTTCTCAAGTACATTGGACATGTTATCAGGAGGGACCAGTCCTAGATGTACTGAACATACAGCTGGCTCTTACTAGGAGCAAAATAGCATTGAAATTGTGTTATAAATTTTCAGATGTAGGAAGTGATCATAGAAACCTAGTTGAACCTACTCACTTCACATATAAGAAATCTAGGTCTAGACAATGGAAGTGACTGTATAAAGACATACAGACTCTGAGGAAACTGGAGCTCATGCTGTGTTAAGGTCTAGAAATATTCTGAATACCCTGGGCTACTCTCTGTGTCATGTCTAGTGTCCACTTGGTATTGACCTAAATGAGTAGGAACTATCAGATTTTCCCTTTCTAAGCCCTAACTTTCTTAACATTGCTTACGTTATTGAAGTACAAAAGTACTTTTTGTATAATAAACCAAACTATCAAACTCATTGCTGTCGAGTTGATTACGACTCATAGTGATCCCTCCTTGTTTCCAAGGCATTATCTTTATGGAAGTAGATTGCCCAGTCTTCCTTCCAAGATAAGTTCTTTAAATGCATTGTCATGGGTTTAAAAGTAAATTTCCTTCCTCTTTTTTCCTAAGTGCTTGTTACATAAGTTACTTGTTTTTTTGTAGACAATCCTTGAAATTATCATGGTATTAGTCATTTACAACTTGTGCCTCCTGTGTATGCACCTTGCCTAGCAGAAATATAGACTGTGTTTTTCTCATAACTTCCCTATCCAAGCCTCTGAACTAAGTTTTCTGATTATAGCTTCTCACTGAGAATCACTATTTTACTTTGTGTTGTTAGCAGTTGCTGTTGAGTCAGTTCCACTCAGGTAGCTAAATGCACTCCATTAGATTTTTAAGCCTCTGACCTTTTGGAAGCAGATCATCAGACTTATATCTCATGTGCCTCTGTGTGGGTTTGAACTGCAAGATTTTTGGTTAGTATCTTGGGGCTTAGTGTGAATATAATACTCATATAAATGAGCATATGAACTCTAATGAGTATGTGAAGAATGTAGCATCAGAATTGGAGGAAACCTCATTAACAACTTTGCTTGCTGAAAGTCAAGAGGGCTTGAAGCACTTACTGGCAAATATCAAAGATAGCAGTCTTCAGTATGGATTACTCCTCAACATAAAGAAAATAAAAAATACTCACAACTGGACCAATAAACAACTTAATTATAAATGGAGAAAAGATTGAAATTGTCAGAGATTTCATTTTACTTGGATTCATAATCAATACCCATAGAAGCAGCAGTCATGAAATCATATGACATATTGTACTGAGAAAATTTGCTACAAAAGACTTCTTTAAAATGTTAAAGAACAAAGGTGTCACTTTAAAGACTAAAGTGCACCTGACCTAAGCCATGGTGTTTTCAATTGTGTCATATGCCTGTAAAAGCTGGATAATGAATAAGGAAGGCTGTAGAAGAATTCATGCATTTGAACTGTGGTGTTAGTAAAGAAAACTAAAAATACCGTGGACTACCAGAAGAATGAACAAGTCCGTCTTGGAGGAAGTACAGCTAGAATATTCCCTAGAAGTGAGAATGGCTAGATTTCGTCTCATCTACTCTGGTTATGCAGTCAGATGGCACCAGTCCCTGGAGAAAGATATGCTTGGTAAAGCCAAATGTCAGTACAAAAGGGGAAGACCCTCAACGAGATGGATTGACACAATGGCTGTCATGATGGACTCAATCATAGCAAAGACTGTGATGATGGCTCAAAACCAGGCAGTGCTATGTTCTGTTGTACATAGTGTTGCTTTGTGTTGGAACCACTTTGATGGCATCTACTAACAACAAAGACTCAAATGAGGAAAAAATAAAAAATAAACGGGGGTAATTTATTCAGAGCATGCTATGGTAAAGCCATTATCTTGTATTTGACAGAAATTTGAAGGAAGGCCAGACAGATTTATGGTGAAAAAAGGAAGACTTCAGGTATGTTATGATTAGAGTCAGGGACCTCTGGTAGCATAGTCCCTAAGGCACTTGACTGCTAACCTGAAGGTTGGCGGTTCAAATCCACCAGCCACTCCTTGGAAGGAAGGTTGGGCAATCTACTTCCATAGTGATACTGTCTCAGAAACCCAAGGAGGGGTCGCTATGAATCGGGTCCGACTCAACGGCACATAACAACAACAACATGATTGGTGTCTATTGGCATGGGGAACCAGGAGCTAGGCTAACTAAGAAGGAATTTATCTTATATAATTGGTTTGTTGTCCACTCTTGTCTTTCTATTGTTGGTCTTGAGTTGGAAAACTAGGGACACTGACAATTATTGTCCAAATCTTGACTGTTCTCAGCCAGTTTTTGCAGAGATAGTGATTTAGTTTTCTAGACATGTTCATGTAAAGATTGTGGGTCAGAATTCTATTGTCATAAATGGTCTGGTTATTGTCTATTTGTATATTCAGTTTCTTAAACCCTGTTGCCCCACAGATCATTCTTTCACTTGGAAAGTGTTAACAACTCAGAGGAGGCAAGAGAAACAGATCTTAACTGCTTGGGGATTGTTCAGTCATCTCCACAATCAATTGTGTTATGATATGTCCTAGACCTTTTTTGTTGTAGTATCATGGCAATCATCTGATGAAGAAGCGGTTATGCAGAAGCATTTAAGTCATTAAATAGAAGGCAAGGAACTAACATCATGAACACTATGACCAAAAAAAAAAAAAAAAAAAAGAACAGTTAATAGCTCCCAGAAGATGCTTTGGAATAAGAGACCTCAACTACACAACCCAACCTAAAAGGAGTATTACTAGTGATTATGAATAACCACTTTAGAAAGCCAAGTAGTTTTCTTTTTTCTTTTTTTTTTTCCCTTAGAGCAATGTATGGCCTGACATACTGATTCAAGAACATCCAAATACCAGTCAGAAGAAGAAACTAAATAAAAATAGCAAACAAGGGGACACACAGAGTAGTGAGTTGTCAGCTGGCACATTTAGAATTTTAGAATTTTTAGAATTCAAAGTTCAGAATTTTTGCAGGCAGTGTTTCAATCTAGGCAAGAATCTGATAGTTGGCTTCGCTCATCCAGGACTGAACCAGTACCCACACCAGTGGCTGTTGAACATAAAGCAATTGTGTCCAAACTACCTAAACACATTTTCACCTTCTGACGCCTTACCCACTGGGTGAATGCCTCCACCTGTTATTACACTACCTGATGAGTGACAGACAGTGGCCAACATCAGGCCAGCCCTCCCTCAAATGGTCTACATGAACAGCAAACAGAGAATTGTGCACATATTCCCATACTCTATCACATTTACCAAGAGACAGGTGGTGAATTCTTGAGTGCTGCCAAACTACTGAACAGAGTAATACAACCTTCTGTGTAACAATGGCATCAAAACGAAGCAAACAAATAAACAAAAAAAAAAAAATGGTTGAAACACAGGTCACATCAATTAAATACAACAAAAAATACAACTCCACCTCAATGTCTTGGAGACAACAAAAAACCTTATTTCACACAAAGAAAAAACAAGTGATGAAACTAAATACAGGGCCAGAAAATCTTCCTGAGGAAGAAACGGCATTGGAACTACTTAATATGGAATCCAAGGAATTGTATTTAGGTATCTTCAATAGAATGAGAGAAAGATCAAGGAAAACACAGTAAAATCAAGGAAAACATAGACAAAACTCCAGAATAATTCAATGAAACAATACAAGAACAAATTGATAAATTGATAAGGTAATGGAAAATTAGAAACCATACAAAAACAACAAATAAAAGTTGAGAAGATTAATACTAAAATTTCATCCACATATATCACACATACTACCTACTGCTCTATGCAATAGAGGGATGCCACTACCCATTCCTGCAACACTGGATCAATAATAAATGATAGACAACACCAGCTCACTGTGCCTGCAGCAGTTCTTCATGACCAGCAGAGAGCCACATCCACACTCTCATAAGTTGATCCATTCATCTGGATATAGATAGCAAGTACCCCAGTGCTGCTAAACTAGCAACCATAGTAGCATCTACACCCCACTTTCCTAGATATACCAAAATAAAGCAATACAAAATATCAGGTAAAACAAATCAACACATAATCAATACGTAAATACAAGTCCAAAACATCTTAGAAGTAAAAGACAACTTCAAATAAAAAAAGAAAAGAAACAGGACAAGATGCTGCAAACAAGTCACTGACATAAAAAACCATGAAGCATCCCCAAGAGGGCCCCGTAATATTCAAAATTATGTCAAAAATATTATATTCAAATATTATATAATATTAAAAAAAAAAAGTCAGAACCTAACAAGAAATTCAAAGAGATCAAGGAAACCACAAACATAATCAAGGAAAACACAGACAATACCCTAGAAGGATTCAGGAAAAGAATAAAAAACCAAAATGACAAAATAAATAGACAATTAGAAACCATACAAAAAACAACAATTAGAAATCCAGAAGATTAAAACCCAACTAGATAACATATTAGAAGGACAAAAGTGTAGAATTGAATCAATAGAAAAACGTATCAACACATTACAAGACAAATCCTTTAATACAAATTTGTATGAAGAAAAATCAGAAATAAAGAATGAGGAAATCATAAGAATTATATGAGACACTATCAGAAGGAAACATTTACATGCAATCAGAATTCCAAGCAGAGAATCAGAAATTCCAAAACACAAGGACACAAAGCAACACACAGAGAGAATTGTCAAAGATTTGCTAGCAGAAAAATTCCCTGTTATCATGAAGGCAAAAATATATTAATCCAAGATGCTCAATGAAAGCTATGCAGAATAGGCCCCAAACGAAAGGCACCAAAACGTATCATAATAAACTTTCCAAAACAAAAGACAAAGAAAGAATCTTGAGAGCATCTCAGGAAAAAATGAATATTACCTAAAAAGGGGAACTGATTAGATTAAGATCTGATTAAGCTCTGATTTCTCAGCAGAAACTATATAGGCAAAAAAAAGCAATGGAATGACATATATGAAACCCTGAAAGGAAAAAAAAAAAAAAATGGCAACAAAGAATTTTATATATAGCAAAATATTCCTCAAACACAATGACAAAAATAGGACATTTCCAATGTGATTATACTCACAAATAGGTGTGTGTGTATGTACACCCCCCCCAAAAAAAAAAAAACAAACTCACAGCCGTCAAATTGGATCCAATTTATAACGACCCCTCATTGGGTTTCCGAGGCAGTATCACTATGGAAGTATTTGCCCCATCTTCCTTCGGAGAAGTGGCTGGTTGGTTTGAACTGCCAGCTTTCTGGTTAGCAGTCAAGTGACTTAGGCACTACACATGGAACATGCTAAATGAAGATTGTCAAGGAACCCTGGAAGTAGAGTATATGAGACATTGATCATCCCTCAGAACTAACAAAGAGAGCCTTTCTCTATGGTAAATGTCCTAAATTTGGACTGGATTTCTAGCCTCTAGAATTGTGAGAAAATAAAATTCTGTTCTTTAAAGTCATCTTATATCAGTAATAAGAAACTAAGAATTTGGTATTGATAAGTAAAGTGCTGTTCTAGCCATTTCCTAAGATGTGGAAATAGTTTTGCAATTGGGTTACAGGCAGAAACTGCAGGAATTTCATGTCTCCAAGTAATAGCCTAGATTGCCTTGAAGATACTGTTGGTAGAATTATAGGCATTAATGATGATTCTAATGGAGCTCAGGAAAAAAATTGAGACCTGTGGAGAAAGGTTATATAACCATGAACAAAATGTTGTAAGAAATATGGGCATTAGATGTGTTTCTGATGAGGCTTTAAAATGAGATTAAAGCATAATGGAAGAAGAATTTGAAACTTTATATTCTTTTTCTGATAACATCTCAGGAAGTAAATAGAATTGTCTTCATGGGCTTTCTTGTACTATGATCAAAGTCAGAGATCGTCTATATATTGCATCAAGATTAAATCACAGAGGAAATTTAAATATTTTAAGTCTTGATTGAAAGCTTGGAAAAATATTGAAAGGTCTTCAATGAACCCCTGGAATATGAGTGTCCACATATTTTCTTGTTCTCAGGAGAAGGCAGAAAATAATGACTTTCCTGATATAGAGGCACAATAAATTTACACTACAGTGACTGACTTCAGGCAGAAATGATGACAGGAAGATGGTCGAGCAAGGTCTTTCTGGGAAGAGAGGGATAACAATTTTGTCGGTGGTTCTGAGGCCTTGAACAAATCAATATATTCGTCCATTTGGTTTTCTTATTGGTAGGGAGTGCATGTAACAAGGCTAGTGCAAGGTATTAAAAGAACATTGGACATAAGGCTTTCATCTGTAGGTTAGAGCCCTTTCTTTGCTCTGCTTTCAAGAGATTTTAAGGAAATTTGGGCAATGATTTGAAGAACATTGAACACCAGTGACCGAAAGCCAGATGAATTGTGGGAAGATATCAAGAACATTATCCATGAAGAAAGCAAGAGATCACTCAAAA
>NW_006921818.1:1221200-1222595 GCF_000298275.1 Orycteropus afer afer | reverse complement strand
CAGGACAGACCTGTTCTTTTAGCAGTCCATGGTACTACCAGCATTCTTTGCCAACACCACAGCTCAAAGGCATCAATTCTTCTCTGATCTTCCTTATTCATTGTCCAACTCTCACATGCATATGAGGCGATTCACAATGCCATGGTTTGTGTCAGGTGCACCTTAGTTCTCAAGGAGATATCTTTGCTCTTCAACACTTGAAAGAGGTCCTTTGCATCCAATTTGACCAGTGCTATACATTGTCTGATGTCCTAACTGCTACTTCTGTTGGCATTCATTGTAGAACCAAGTAATGTGAAATCTTTGACAATTTCAATCTTTTCTCCATTTATTGTAATTCTGCTTAGAATTATGATAGGTCCAGTTGTGAGGATTTTTGTTTTCTTTATATTGAAATGTAATCCATACTGCAGACTGTATTCTTCAATTTTCATCAGTAAATACTTCAAGTAACCCTCACTTTCAGCAAGCAAAGTTGTGTCATCAGCATATCATAGGTTGTTAATGATTCTTCCACCAATCTTGATGCCACGTTCTTCTTCGTATAGTCCAGCTTCCCAGATTATTTGCTTAGCATGCAGAGTTGAAAGGATACAACCCTGACACACTGCCTTCTTGATTTTAAACCATGTAGTGTTCCCTTTCTCTGTTGAACAACAGCCTAATGGTCTATGTACAGATTCCTCATGAGTACAAAGAAATATTCTGGAATTCCCATTCTTCTCAATATTATCCACAATTTGTTATGATCCACACAATCAAATGCTTTTGCATAATCAATAAAACACAACTAAATATCTTTCTGGTATTCTTTGCTTTCAGTCAAGATCTATCTGACATCAGCAATGATATCTCTCATTCCATGTCCTCTTCTTGATCCAGCTTGCATTTCTGGAAGTTCTTTATCAATATATTGCTGCAACTGTTTTTGAATTATCTCAGTAAGATTTTACTTGCCTGCAATATTAATGATATTGTTCAATAATTTCCACATTATGTGGGATCACCTCTCTGGAATGGACACAATATGGATCTCCTTCAGTCAGTTGGCCAGGGAGCTGTCTTCTGAATCTCTTGGCATAACTGAGTTATGCCTTCAGTGGGGTAGCCATTTGTTGAAACATCTCAGTGAATATTCCATCAATTCCTGGAGACTTGTTCTTCGCCAATTCTTTCAGTGCAGCTTCAACTTCTTCCTTCAATACCAGTGGTTATTGAACATATGTTACCTCTTGAAATTGATGAAGGTCGACAAGTTCTTTTTGGTACAGTGATACTGTGTATTTTTCCATCTTCTTTTGATGCTTCCTGAATCATTCAGTATTTTGCCCATAGAATCTTTTAATATTGTAACTTGAGGCTTAAATATTTTCCTAAGTTCTTTCAGCTTGAGAA
>NW_006921818.1:1220051-1221100 GCF_000298275.1 Orycteropus afer afer | reverse complement strand
AACAACAACAACAACAACATGAATATAGCCCTCTGGAACATCAAGAAATAGTCCATCTGATGTGCATTTAATATCATTTTCTTTGAAAATAAGTTTCTCCCTATAAATATGAAAATGTGGTGTAACAGAGCAGGAAAATATTTGTTGTTGTTAATATTGCTTTATTTTTAAGCAAGAGCTCAAGGATTATAGTTAAGGGCTGGAAGAAAAGGAAAAAAAGCTTTATGGTATGTGCACTCTGAGAAGGAGGCTGTACAAAGGTGAGCAAGTCTAATGTAGAAAGAATAGCATCTGTAACTGGAATTTATGAGGCTGACCATTTATATTTATAGTTAATTTGCTTTTAGCGTTTAAGGGTAAAGCAGGATATTGGGTGCCTTTCCCTTTCTCAGAACATCCTCAGTGATATGAATTGGATTTTTCTTTATTTTCATTTGTCAGTTCTATAATTGGGTAATCTTTTTTTACAGCTTTTCTTCTGTTTAGAGTATCTAGAAGTATTCTTGTTAGTCGGTTGGGATGTGGACCACCTAGCTGTTTGATGTACATGGCCACAGGTTTATTTTGATTCTTATCTAATTTTTGTTCTAGAGTCCTTTCAACATGTTCTGTGAAGTGTTGTGTTCATGTAGAAGGGGTATTTCCATTTTGAATTCTGTGTCCAAATTGGGTCTACAACTTCAATTTTAAGTCCCTTCACAAAAGGAGAGAAAAGGGTTACTGTAACATCAACACTTCTTTAACTTCTAAAAATTGTTGAAGATGTGTTGTTGTTGTTAGGGGCCATCTAGTCATCTCCGATTCATATCAACCCTATGCACAGCAGAACAAAACACCATTCAGTCCTGAGCCAACTCCATGATTACCACTATACTTGACCCCATTGTCACCACCACTATGTCAATCCACCTCATTGAGAGTCTTCCCATCTTTCATCGACCCTCCACCTTACTAATCATGAGATACTTCTACAAGGAATGGTCCCTTTGGACAATATGACCAAGTAGGTGAGATGAAGTCTGGCCATTCTCACCTCCAAGGAGCATTCT
>NW_006921818.1:1214084-1218546 GCF_000298275.1 Orycteropus afer afer | reverse complement strand
GAGCATGTTCTTCTTTCTTTTTGGTTTTCTAACTCCAGGTCTTTGCACATTTCATTATAGTAATTGGTTTTGTCTGCTCAAGCTTCTCTTTGAAATCTTTGGTTCAGCTCTTTTATCTTGCCATTTTTTTCCCATTTGGTTTAGCTACTCTTCGCTCAAGGGCAAGTTTCACAGTCTCTTCTGACATCCAATTTGGTCTTTTCTTTCTTTCTTGTATTTTTAATGACCTCTTGCTTTCTTCATGGATGATGTTCTTGATGTACTCCCACAATTCTTCTGGTTTTCAGTCACTGGTGCTCAATGCATCAAATCAATTCTTTAGATGGTCTCTAAATTCAGGATGAATATATTCAAAGTTTTAGCTCTTTTGGACTTGTTTTAATTTTCTTCAACTTCAAGTTGAACTTAAATATGAGCAGTTGATGGTCTGTTCCATAATCAGCTCCTCGTCTGGTTTTGGCTGAAGACCTTGAGATTTTCCATCTCCTTTTGGCACAGATGTAGTCAATCTGATTCCTGTGTACTCCGTCTGGTGAAATCCACATGTAAAACCACCATTTGTGTGGTTGAAAAAAGGTATTGCAATGAATAAATCATTGGTCTTGCAAAATTCTACATGCAATCTCCAATGTTATTTCTGTCACCAAGACCAAATTTTCCAAGTACTGGTGATTCTTCTTTGTTTCCAACGTTTGCATTTTAATCATCACCAATAATCAACACATCTTGATTTCAAGTTTGGTCAATTTCGGACTATAGAAGTTGGTAAAAATCTTCAATTTCCTCATATTTGTCTTTGATGGTTAGTGTGTAAATTTTAATAATAGTGGTATTAATTGTCTTTGTTGTAGACATATGGATATTATTCTATCACTGACAGCATTGTACTTCAGGACAGATCTTGAAACATCCTTTGTGATGATGAGTGCCATGCCATTCCTCTTCAATTTGTCATTCCCAGCATAGTAGATCATATGGTTGTCTGATTCAAAATGCCCAAAACCTGTGCATTTCAGCTCACTAATGTCTAGGATATCAATCTTTTGTGTTTCATTTCATTTTTGATAACTTCTAATTTTCCTAGATGCATACTTTGTACATTCCATGTTCTGATTATTAATGGATATTTGCAGCTGTTTCTCCTCAATTTGAGTCATGCCACATCAGCACATGGAAGTTCTGAACAACTTACTTTATCCATATCATTAAGTTTGGTTCTACTCTGATGAAGCAGCTCTTTCCCAGTCCTATTTTGAGTGCCTTCCAACCCAAGGGGCTCATCTTCCTGCCCTGTGGTGGACAATGTTTCCAAGCTATTCATAAAGTTGCCTAGTATTGTATCAGACAGTGTTTCTCTGATATTCATAAGGTTTTCCTTAGCCAATTTTTGAGAAGTGGATGTCTTCCTCCTTCTTCCTAGTCTATCTTAGTCTGTAAGCTGCATTGAAACCTGTGCACCATGTGCAATTCTGCTGACGTCTGAAATACCAGTGCCACAGCCTCAGGTATCACAGCAATGTACAAGCCCCATGGAATGACAAACTGACAGATAAGTTTGTCTCCCTTAGCTGTTGGAAATCTCTGTGCCCTTCCCTTACCTAATTCCTACCTGGAACCTGATTCTTTGTGGTCCTTGGCTGCTCCCTCCTTTTCCTGATTCCAGCGGGCTTGAGACCTAGCCTTGCCTCCCACCCCTTCACCTGGATATCATGACACTCCTGAATTATCCTGTTGAAAATATTTTCTGGTATTTCCCAAAAGTCTACAATTTATTTATTTATTTATTTATTCCTGTTTTCATGATTGAATTATGGTGTGATAGATGTTTATTGGAATGCTTCATGTATGGCTTTGAGGAGAATTTGTCATACTTTGGGGACATATTTTGATCATCAGGTTTATTGGAGAAGAGGAAACCTGTAGGTCATTTTCCATTTGTGTAATCAGTTTTAGCCACCTCGGACATAACAACTGAGTTTCCAGCCAACATGTGTACAAATTGATATAGGTCAATTTGCAACTCTGAGTACTATGCACTCAAAAGAAGCCTATATTTTTTATGCTAGTCTTGTATGGTTTTAGGGAACTTCTTAAACACATTTTTTTTTAATTCTGCTTGGTTTCAGTTTAAATTCTAAAGTTGTATGCATACTTCATTCAGAGGAGAGATCAATATTTACAGGCCATTGACATTTTGTGGTCTTGGAGTCTTTGGGGAAAATAGGGATGGAAGACACGTGGAAGAGGAAGAAGGAGCAGATGGAAGTAAGGAAGGAGAGAGATGAGCAAAGAGCGGGAAGAAGGAGACCTACCTTTATGGGAGCAACTAAGGACAAAGGGGAGAAAGACTTGTTAGGGAGATTAGTGCAGTTTGTTGTTACTTAATTTTGTCAAAATTCTCACTAGCTTTGGATAAAGAATTATTTCGTGAACCAATTTTGATTTAGAATTTTGTTTGGAGGTTTCCTCCAAAATGAGTATTTTTTTCCAGTCAAATGTCCTCCAAAGTAGTTATTGAAGCTCTCATCATCTTTGGTAAAGTTATGGCATTTAGAGATATCTTGTTGTTGTTACTATGGAAGTAGATTGCCCAACCTTCCTTCCTAGGAGTGGCTGGTGGGTTTGAACCACCACCCTTCTTGTTGGCAGTCAAGTGCCTTAGGCGTTATGCTACCAGAGTTCCTTTAGAGATATAGACACAAGAATTACAATATAATAAGAGTACATATAAACAGGAGTGTTTTTTTTTTTTTTTCTCCTGAAAGGCAAGGCAATTTAAACAACCCCCTGAGAGCTGGCAATAGTTGGTGGGAAGTTATTCTTCTGCATTTCATGTCTTGAGCCTCTGATCTTATGGTGAGTGTTTCCAAATGCAGACCCAAGAATCTGCACTATTAGGTAGGGCTTAGCAAAGCCACACTCCCAGAACAACAACAACAACAAAATTGAGATGGAAGGGCAACCTCACTTTCACAGGAATTTTTTTTTTTCCAAATGGCTGTTTGTAAGATGAGAGCCATAAACCCACTGCTTTGTGAAGCTGCCTTGAACAGGGTAGAATACAGGCCTATGTCTGTATTCTACCCAGTTATTCTACTTTTTTATAACAAATAGCATGTTCAGATAGTCCAACACAAAACATAAGCACAAAAAGGAGCAGAAAGAGATGAAAAGGCATGACTGAATTCCACCCAGGATACTAATCAAATGGAAACCTAAAACAAATCCAGATACCAAACTGAAAACACATAGGCAGGTAACTCAGCTCAAAAAGAACAGAGCTCAGATTCAATTCTGACTTATCACAGTGTCATGAGCTCAATGAGCTGGGAGCAGAAAGGCACAAAAGCTCTCTCTGGGTACTGTACCTGATTGAAGATTAGGGTCTTCAGTGCAGAATGTATCTCCATGGATCCTCCAGGAAATCTGTGGAAATAAATGAAGAACTGAGAACAAATAAAAGCTATTTAGAGCTCGCCATGGCAAGGCAGTTGGCTGCCATCACTTGGATTTAGCAAATTCATTTAGTAGATGCACTTGTATTTAGCATTTGGCAGAGACTTTAAAGCAGGTTTCATTGGGGTTGGGTGGGAGTGTGTGTTGGGGGGATTTATAGTGACAAAGGGAAAGTTTTCAGGCATGTCCTAATTGGAGGCTGTTGGGATAACAAACCAGGAAGCAAATTATCTAGAAGCAGGACATTTTATGTGATTGGTTTGGAGAACAAAGTTGATTTTCTCTCCTTGGTTCCAAGTTAGAAGTTTGGATAAAAAACAAGGGAGCTGGCAGTCAGTGACCAAGTCTTGACTGTTGGGATGACTGCTGCAGAGGCTGTGATTTGACATCCCATGCTAGTTGCTGTAGAGGGTGTTGGCCAGAATTCTGTTGTCATGTATGGTCAAGCCATAGTTTGTTTATATGTTCAGTTTATCAGTAATTTTAATTTCTTAAGATTAGACATATTAATCCTTACTGATATTGCCTTCTCTGAAATTTCCCATATTTGAAGTTGTAAAGTATATATTTTAACCTTGTTCTTAGAGTTGTGAGGAGTCATTCAAATATTGTAAGAAAGAGAACAATATGATCAGAAAGATACTTCTTCTAGTATCTAGGAAATTATATTTATTATAGCCAAATGTTTCACTGACAGTTTAAGAGAGAATCTCAAAACTGATCCTACTCTTTGCATCAAATGGATTAAAATTCAAAAATAGTTCATGGCATAATGGAATCACAGGAAACCCCAGATCCCTTATCTAAGTCAGTCATTCATTCCATAAAAGAAAAGATTAGAACTCACAGAAGTAAGTTATCTTCCAAGGTTCTGGAGGCATAATAAATTCATTTCAACTAACAAAATGTTTTGATGAAAACATTTCTTAATGTATAATGTATTATACTGCCTTTGCTAAAGCATAATTACCAAAAAAAAAAAAAAAAAAATGACTCCCATAGAAAT
>NW_006921818.1:1201293-1212977 GCF_000298275.1 Orycteropus afer afer | reverse complement strand
CCTTCTGCTTCTGGTTAGCAGTCAAATGCCTTAGGCATTATGCCACCAAAGTATATGTACATATGTGTGTGTGTGTGTGTGTGTGTATACACATATATGTCAAAAAAGCAAAGGATTACTTAACAGATAACTTTACAGATAACTTGGGGGATGTCACCTTTGAGACTCTAAATAAAGTATTCTTTCCAGAGCTGACTTTTTGGTACAAGCTTTGCCTCTAAAATTAATTGTGAGCCACCCCAAGGATCAACCTCATCTTCAGCTTTCTAATTTGCTATATTATAACTCAGGACCTACTGAAACAAGGCTATTTTCTGGTTTTGGTAACTCCATGATACATTATTTTGATTTCTATTGTCCTCATCTGATTTTTATTGTCCTTACTGTTCTTGGTCTTTACAACAAACAGTTCTTTGATTGAGGACATCAAGAACTCTATAGTGTAAGCAAGATATTTTTAAGCTTTTCAAAGTGTTTTAAAATAATAGGTACTTAAGAGAAGAAAACATAGGGACAGTGATATTTGAGGTTGCAACAACATAAGTATCAAGGACCGTGCTGCCTAATGGGTAGTCCTGATGTGGCAAATAGGAATTGAGATAGCATATGAATATAAATTACCATGCTTTTGAAGATTTAGCAAAAGGCAAAAAAGAAAGTAAAATACAGGATTAATACTTTATATAGTAATTAGATGGTGAAATGATGTTTTTATAGTATATATATTTATTTATGGCCATTATTACATCAAAAGTAATGCTATTAGATGTCATCAAGTCACCTCCAATTGATAGCCTTCCTGTGTACAACGTACATATGGCCCAGTCCTGCACTGTAGTAACAATCCTTGCCATGCTTGATCCTATCTTTGCAGCCACTGTGTCAATCTATTTCACTCAGGGTCTTCCTCTTTTTTGCTGACCCTCTACTTTAACAAGCATGTCCTTCTCCAAGGACTGGTCCCTTCTGACAACAAGACCAAATAGGTGAGATTAAATCTGGCCTTTCTTCCTTCCAAGGGCCATTTCAGCTTCACTTCTTCCAGGACAAATTTGTTTGTTTTTGTGACAGTCTGTGGTATTTTCACTAGTCTTTGCACACCACAATTCAAAGACATCAACTCTTCTTCAGTCTTCCTTAGACATTATCCAGCTTTCACATGCATATGAAGTGATCGAAAATACCATAGCTTGGGTCAAGCGCACGTTAGTCTTCAAAGGGATATCTTTGTTCCTTAACACTTTAAAGAGATCTTTTGCACCCGATTTGCCCAGTGAGATATGATGACTGGTTTCTTGATTGCTGCTTCCATGGGTGTTCATTGTGGATCCAAGTAAAATGAAATCTTTGACAACTTCAATCTTTTCTCCATTTATTGTGATCTTGCTTTTTGATCCAGTTGTGAGGATTTTTGTTTTCTTTATGTTGAGGTATAATCTATACTGATGACTATAGTCTGTAAGGAATGTAAGTATATCAATTTCAATAAGTTAATGCCCTACATATTTTCAGATTAATGAATCTCACCATACCTGAGTAGGAAGGAAATGTCAATCTTATTTATATCAGAAAAACATTAGACTAGCTTTCAGATTTGCATCCTAATTACTACAGGTTAATGGTCTCAGACTCTGGTCTTAGGAAAATACAGCAGTTATTCTTGAAGAGTCTCTTTAGGAATACAACTGAATTCCTTTTTTGTTGTTGTTTGGCTTATAAAATATTTGGTTGGATTTCTTGTAAATATCATTGCTATGATGTTACAATTATACCTATTATAAACCAAAAAAACATCCAAACTCATTGCTCTAAAGTCAATATCAACTCAGGGTGACCCATGTGTTACAGAGTTGTAAGGATATTTTTGATATATTAGGATAACTAAAATATGTTATTAAAAGTAATTTTACCTTTTTAGTTTAACTTTTTAAATGTGGTTAGTCTATTTTTTACAATTATATATGGGACTCACATTTGTGATTTGTACTACATTTATAATAAACAGGGTAAACTATAGCATATAAATATATAATTAAATTTAGATATGCCATAACAAAACAAAGTAGGAAATTCTGTAAATTGACTCAAATTTTTTGTATGTCAATTTGGCAATATATATCAAGAAGCTTAAAAATATTTCTATATTATAATGTGTTATAGGAGCTCTGGTAGCATAGTGTCTAAGGCACTTGACTGCTAACCAGAAGGCTGGTGGTTCAAACCCATCAGCCACTCCTCAGAAGGAAAGTTAGGCAGTCTACTTTCATAGCGATACTGCCTCAGAAATAAAAGGAGAGGTCTCTATGAGTCGTGTCTGACTTCACAGCACATAACAACAACAGCAACAATGATGTGTTATGTTATGAGAAGTATCTTAGGAAGTGTAGAAAAATAATCATATATATGGATACTTATTGAAGTATTATTTATAATACTATTTAAATAAGTATTATTGATAATGCTATTTAAATGAAAATATTAGTCCAATCAAAGATTAATAATAATAATAATAAAGTATGTTATCCTTTCGCCTATATTGCAATATTCAGTAAACATCTATGTTCTAAACTAATGCTCTGGTAGCATAGTGCCTAAGGCACTTGACTGCTAACCAGGATGCTGGTGGTTCCAACTCACTAGCCACTCCTCGGAAGGAAGATGGGGCAATCTACTCCCATAGTGATACTGCCTCGGAACCCAAGGAGGGATCGCTATGAGTCAGGTCCGACTACAAGGCACATAACAACAACAACAGATTAAAATATTAAAAATATACACATTTAAGATACTAAACAAATAGGCCAAGGGGTTAATAGACCAAACAAACCTCAGTCTCTGTGACCCTAAGACCAGAGGAAGTGAAAGGTGCCTGGCTGTTACTACTGACAACCCTGAATAAGATGACAAAATAAGGTCCTGGATAGAGTGGGACAAATATGTGGAACAATTTCAATATCATAAAAAAAGGCCAGGTTTACTGGTCTGATAGGGACTGGTAGAATTCCCAATACTCTGACCCTTGGTCAATCTTCAACCCTGGAACTAAAATACCCCTGTGTGTCAACGTTCAGCCAAACAGTCGACAGGCCTATCAAGTGAAAAACAGCACCACAAGGGTTTGTACTCCTTAGAACAATTGGACATAGGAGCTTGAATGAGCAGCTTTAGCTTAAAGATAAAGCTCAGAAGGCTGAAAGGATAGGAAAGAAGGACAAATGGAAACAGGAAACATAGGTAGGAAATGAGAATGATGTTACATTGTGGGGGTTACAATCAATGTCAAGAAACAAAATTTGTGTGAATTGTTAAATGGGAAAACACTGTGCTCTGTAAACTCACTCAAATCACAATAAAAAATTTAAAAAAATGTAAAGTGAACAATTTTTCAAAGTAATATACATGCAGAAATAAACAGAAATTCATAAAAAATTAAAAAGGAATATAAGAATAATGATAAGATCAGTTTAATCGTAAATGACAAAATGCTTATTTAAACATTTTAATTTTTTCAATGCTGCATAGATGTCCATATACATTTATACATATTTGTAAAATTATTTATACATAACTTTTGAATCACGTGAAAAAATAACAATTTACTAGCTTCCCCTGCTTTTCGAAAGTTCACTTTCTGCCACTTCGCTTTTACAAAAGATATAAATCAGTACCTGTTTTCGCTTACTGAAACAAATCCAAAAAGGATTTTTGCTTTTACAAAAAAAGGCAAAGAGTCAAAAGTAGCTTTCAGCATTTGTTTGGCAGCAAGCCATTATAGAGACAGTGCACACTGCAAAGAGTGAGAGTGGTGGTTACAAGATCCTTCTTTGGGAACTACACTCAAGGATCTCATCCTCCAACTGCCGTAGCATTGAGCTGTGTCTGTGAACCCTACATGTTAGTGTTATTTGAGGTTATTTGATATGATTTGGTAGGTTACTTTTTTGGGCCTGGGCATGCTCAAAAATCTTTCCCATAAGAAGTAATGGTAATTACTTCTTCACCTATACCATTTCAGCTTATGAAAATTTTAATAAGGATGTTGTACTTTGGGATAGTGGAGGAAATCTGTGATATATATATATATATATATATACACACACACATATACATATACATATTTATATACATATATATGTGTACATTGTTGTTGTTGTTATGTGCCATTGAGTCGAACCCAACTCATAGCGACCCCTCCTTGGGTTTTCGAGGCAGTATCACTATGGAAGTAGATTGCCCCATCTTCACACACATATATATATATATGTATCTCCACATATATGTACATATATATACACACATATATATATACCATTAGGTATCTATTCTTTATATGTAAATAAGATAAGGTTATGTGGTAGCCTTATTCAATCTTCATCATTTTCCTTCATCAAAGATTATTCCTATGTAGATTATTGGACATTTATTATAGCACTGTGTAATTAATTTTGAAAAAAAAATTTGTAAATGAATTAGCACTTTCATACTGAAACAAGCCTGCTAGCAAGGGGTTAGTGATATTTCATTGCTGCTAAAAAAAAAAAAAAAAGGCAACTCCCTTCAAGTCCTATATTTTCTCTTAAAGTACAAGTGTGAATTTGGGTACATGACCTTACTGTAACAAATAAGAAAGGCTATCTTATTTGAAGCATGAAAATTGGGTATAAAGTTCTACTCTTAAAGTGTTGATCAAAGAGTGTGTCTAAACATCTATATATGCAATCTATTAAAAGAACTTAATCTGGGAAAAAAAATATATATGTATATAAATGTTGTTGTTGTTGTTATGTGCGGTCGAGTCGGACCCAACTCACAGCAACCCCTCCTTGGGTTTCTGAGGCAGTATCACTACAGAAGTAGATTGCCCAACCTTCCTTCTCAGGAGTGGCTGGTGGGTTTGAACCACCAGCTTTTGGTTAGCAGTCAAGTGCCTTAGGCACTGTGCTACCAGAGCTCCCATGTGTATATATAGGTATATATATTATTTCAGAAGATAAGTAAATAACGACATTTAGTGGAAAGAGCAATGGACCTTGGATTACCAGGATTCAACTGGAGGTCACAAGCCATAATGCTTGGTCAATCCTTCATTTCTTCTTGTATGAAATGAAAATGACTATCACAGATGATGTCCATCTGGGGTGCTCTAGTAGGTGTACAGTTCGCAACCATGCTTAGTATTCTAACCTTTCTAATAATTCAGATAAAATAATAATAATGTATCATTGAATAGTATATGCTAATAAAGAAATCTGTCTTTAATGCTGCACTATTTCAAAAACTTATAACACAGAGCCTCCTGAAAAGTGGGAACTTGAGGCCAGAGTTGAGTGAAAGTGCTGGGTCTTTGTATTTGTTTTTTCTCCCGGATATGGGGAACATGATTAATGCAGGACAGGAATATTTTTCAAATTTGAAACATTACCACAGTCACTTAAGAAATATTTTTAACATCTGCTAAAATAATACTTATTGAATCAATCAATAAATAAAATTCACCAAAAAGTTTTCTTTTTGAAATATTACATTCTAGCCCAGCATTTACATAGAATAATGACATGATAGGCAAGTGGTTTTTAATAGAGGTTAATGGATATATGAGTATTTGTAAAAAGAGAAAAATTAAAGTTTAGATATTGAATAATGAATGTCCGGGGTATTTGTGAGTCTTCAGACTCATATGTTGTAAATGTATTGTGGCAGGATTTAGAGTTTTTGCAGGACTGGACAGTTATGCTGAGCAATTATGCTCTTATTTCAGATACATCTTGCTAGGTAGCAGAGGTTAAGGGAGCTACTGCTAACATCAAGAATCAGCAGCATCACTGGGTAGTGTTTCTTTTAATTGTGTCACTTTTTCTTTTAATTCTGGATCATTACTAGTGTTGGCAAGCTTCCATTATCAAGGCTGTGAGTTAGCCATTATTCCAGGATTAATCTTATGGGCCACAATTTATACAAACCAAGAATTGGACAATAAAACATGGAATAGAATTTTTTAGGGAAAAAAAAGAAAAAAAAGGAAGTCCAAACCTGGCTTTATTTTATTTTGGATGGGAAAATGCAAATTTTGAAGGCAAAGTGAATTTTTCCAAAGGAAAAACTAAATTGGAACAAACTTGCTTCATGAGTCCATTCTACCTTCAGGGGATAGGTATTTTGTTGCTACATGCCTCCCAGTTGGCCCTGAATCATGAACAAAACTGACCCACTACACAAAAGAACAAAATGCTTCTTGGTCTTGCCCCATCCCTATGATTGGTTTTGAACCTGACTGATGTGATTCGTAGGATTTTCATTGGTTGGTTTTTGAAAGCAAATTGCGAGTTTCATGGTTAGTCTTACTGTGGAAGCTCCACAGAGACCTATTCAGCACTTTGTCAACATGCAAACCTTCCCTGACAGAGGGTGTTGGCTGTGTATGAGGTGCATTGACTGAGAAGCAAACCTGAGCATCCTGACTGAAAAGGGGCAATTCTTCTACTGAACCACAATTGCACCATCAAGAGAGAGGGGAGCATCAAAATCCCTTAAATACTTATGGAAGTAAACAAGAAACAAATAGGTAGGGTTGAAACTTAGAAAACAGCTTCCCTCCTAACACAAGTATTCATGTGTTCATTCACGTTTCCATTCACATATTAATTTGTCCATTCATTTTGCATTCAATAAGTTCCAAGTTTCACACAATTTTGTTGGTGCTAGAGATATATAACTGATTATGGAAAATTACTCACCTGGAGGAGATCAGGTGTGTTGGATGAGGTAAACATAGGGATGTTTCTATTACTGAAATTACTACTAGTTTTACCATCCATTATAGTAATTGTTTTTATTATGATTATAAAGATACACACTAGATATTATGTTTACACAGAGAAGGGATATGTATTCTTGTGGGACAGAAAAAAAGGTTTCAAGAGAGGTGACATTTGAACACATGTAAGTATTTTTGGAAGAAAGTCAATAAACTGATGGAGAAAGTGAGAAAGTGGGAGGTGAAGGAAGTATATTTCTGACAAAGGATACAGCCTGAGCAAGTGCCTGAAGATGAGAAACATGTTGTTTCTGGGAAGAGCAGGTGATTTCAGTCACACATTTATTCAATAAGTAGTTTTTGACTACTAGATGCCAGGAACTCTTTTAGATGTTGAGCTCTTAAGATTATAAGAATAGTAGAAACATTATTAAATGGGAACCATAATGTACTGTGTAAGCTTTCACATGAAACAAGATAAAATATTATTTAAAAACTTTATAAATCAAAACAGAAACAGATTATAAGATTATGTTTGCATCTCCTCAGAAATTTAGCATCTATCACTTTTATCAGATTATTACAATCTATAGCATTTCCCAGATGCTAAGATATCTCTGCCAGCTTTCACTTACTTTTACAGTACAGTGTTGGAAACATATATCAACTCAGACAAGCTCTGTAATTGCTGAAGTTCAATTTGATTCTGCTTTGAAGCTTCTTTCAATTGAAATAAACCAAAGATATTCCAAAACAATTACTGATTTTAACAAATTTATTCATATTTTTGAAATTCAAGACTTTTTACAACAGAATACAAGCAACTGCCAAACCCATCATTGCTTGTATTAGTGTTCTATTGCTCTTGTAACAAATTATCATAAATGTAGTGGCTTAAAATAATACAAATTCATTATATGTGTAATCTGAAATCTGAAATAGGTATCAGTGACGATACCTTGTCAGACCTGTGTTCTTTTCTGTAGTCTGTTTTCCTGCCTTTTTCTTGTTCTAGAAGCAGCTTTTGTCCTTTTGTTCATGAATGCTTCTTCTCATCACTCAACCCTTTTGATTCCATCATCACACCTCCTACTACTATTCTGTCCTTCATATTTTCCTCTAGAGAGATCATTGTGATAATATTGGGGTCCTCCAGAAAATAAAGTATAATCTTCAATCCTAAATTGTTTAACTTAATCATGTCTGCAAAATCCCTTTTACCATGTCAGGTAACGTATTCGATCTGAGGATTAAAACAAAGACATTATTGTTGTTGCTGTTGTTGTTATTATATGCGATCGACTCATAGTGACCCCTCCTTGGGTTTCCGAGGCAGTATTACTACGGCAGTAGATTGCTCCATCTTTCTTCTGAGGCTGAAGGTTTGAATCGCCAGCCTTCTGGTTAGCAGTCAAGTGCCTTAGGCACTACGCTAGCAGAGCTCCTAAAGGGAGCCATTATTCAGCTATTATCTGCCATCTGATCAATAAAGACTCACACGCATATCAAATGCAAAATACATTTGCCTTATCCTAACATTCACCAAAATCTCAGTCCATTTCAGCATTGATTCAAGTTCAGAATCTCACATAAATTTCATCAGCTCACCACTTCAAAATATTATCATCTAAATCAGACATAGGTAAGACTCTGAATATAATCCATTCTTGGTCAATATTATTCTCCATATGTAGAACTGTGGAAGTAGAAAATAAGTTAGCTATTCCCAAAACATGATGATGGGCCTGACATTGGCTGCTATTTATAGACATGCTCATTCAAAACTAGAGGGGGGGAAGGTATTATCAGCTCGAAGTAATTTTAATAATAGAACAATGCAAACTCCATTAAGTTTCAAAGCCTGGAAAAAATCCTCTATGACCCAAGACTTCACTCTCTGGGCCCAAGGCTTTATACTCTGACCCCATATTTCTACCCTCTGGGCTGCTCTTCCTTTTTCATGAAAGGTAGTGCATGAATCATGCTATTAATCTGTTTCCTGGCTGTAGAATCTTAGGAGTCAACAGACTTCTCTCGTTTTATCTTCTCTCTGTCCCTTTCTGTTCAGATTGTCAGTGTTTTTGTTGGTACGACATTCTCAAAAAAAATTGTGGTTCTTCTTTGTACTTCACGGGAAGCTACTTCATTAAAAGAGAGGCTCCTCCACAGATATTTCCCAGATAATCCCACTTTTATTTTTGACTTCTGCTGAGATAGCTGAGGTGATGATGACACATCTGATCCCTTTCAGAGAGCCTCTGTGTAATTAAATACCATGACTTTTGGTTCTTTCTCATGTGCTATCCAAAGTTTGTCCAGTCATAGTCTTGATTTTCTCTCCATATCCTGTTTCCTGCCAGTGACCATCCTAATTTTAGTACCTTTGTGACCTGGACAAGTTAAGAATTTCCCAAATCATCAAGCCCTGGTTCCTGCCTAAGAATTTTTCCCTCAATTTATCTCTTTCTTCCCATCTTTTACTATAAACAGTAAGAAGAAATCAGTGTCCAGTGGGTACTGTCAACAATTTGTTAAAAATCTTCCCAGGTTAATACCCAATTTCCTTGCTTTCACATTCTGCTTTTCATGTAACTGTCTAACACAACTAGGTTAAACTTTCTGTCATTATATAACAAGGATTGTCTTTCCTTCAGTCTCCAATAATATGTTCCTCCTTTCATTCTAAGTTCTTGCCGATAACACTCAATGTCCACATGAGAGTCTATTTATGATGAGTTAGGTATTTTCTGAGACAATATAGCCATTTCTATTGTAGTCTTCACTTTTCCTCCAGCTGCTACCCATTACCCAACTCCAAAACCCACTTCTATAATTTTATACTTCTATATTTTTAGCATTACTCAACTTCCAGGTACATAATAGCTTAAAATAGTGCCAATTTATTATTTTATACTTTGAGAAATCACAAGTCCAAGACCAGTCTCACTTATCAAAAATCAAGGTGTCAGTAGACCTGGTTCTTTCTAGAGGCTCTGAGAGGAAATTTTTTTTTTTTTTTTTTTTTTTTGCCATTTGCAGCTTCTCCAGACTTGTGCTCCTTTGGTCATGACCCCTTTCATGAATTATGTCATCCTTTTTCTTTCACCATCATATCTCCTCCTACTACTATAATCCTCATGATCTCTCTTATAAAGACTCTTGTAATTATATTGGAGCCATCAAGATAATATTGATGGTTATCTGATTTTGATAATTTATTCATGTAATAGGTACATGAAATGATTCCTAAAAGCTATACATTGTACAATGCAGAAAGAAACAATGACAGTTTTGTCAAAACCGCAAATTAAGAGCACCATGTGCTATAGCGTGTACCTTAACCAAAAACTGCATATTGGCTCTAGAAAGTAAATTTTGGGGCTTTGGGGATTTTTCATCACTGCTGATGGTAGTGGTATAGTCATTACTGAGACTAATTTGGTGATACATAAGCAAATTTAATATATTTCTCAAAAAATTTGTGGTTCTTCTCTGTACATCATGGGAAGTTACTTCATTAAAAGAGAGGTTCCTCCACAGATATTTCCTAGAAAATCCCACTTCTATTTTGGTCTATAATAATTAAAAAAAAATCAATTTGCTCTGGTCACCTGAAGAAGCAGGTGGACCTCACTCAATGTTTAGTTTGGATGTGAAGACTGATGATGGCACACACATACTATAAAGATATGAAAAGGTTTATTACTTTCAAAATTAAGGTCTTTGGGAAAAGCAAATTCTAAATGGCATGAAAGAACAGGAGTCTCACTGTTATTGCAGTTAGTGGATGTGGGGCCAGCATGATACACTGGAAGAGGCTTGATTTAATTCTCCTGTCTGTGCCCAAATGAGTTTCCCAGGTTTCCTTATCTTTCTAGATATGGAGTAGAAGGAAAGAGGGAATAGGGTGATTTCAGAGCCTTTGGCAAACATTGATAAAATAAAAAAAAAATAAAGTAAGACTCCTCATCACATGCTTTATGGAAGGTGAGAATTCTACCATTGAACCACCAAACTAGTAATCAAATAGATTGTTTCTATAACCAAATAGATTGTTACTTGAATCCTTAAAAACCATATATAAATATGATTATCCTTACAGTACTATTTGTGTGACTAAAAGTTCAAAGAAGTCTATGTTGATGTGAAATGAATCGATAAATATACCATAGGAAAACAAAAATGTCTTTTATTTGAAATATCAAAACAGGCTGGATGAAAAATCTGTGCCGCCAAAGGAAAACTCATTGTCATAAATTAAGAGTTACATAAATAAAAACACAATCCAACATATACATTTTGCAAGAACAAATACAAAGATACACATCAAATACATTATCATGATTTTTCTATAGAATGAGGTATAGGATTAACATATCCCTTCACATCTGCATTACTCAACTCCCCTGCAAAACTAACTAAAACAACAAGAGAGAAAGGAAAGAAACCAAAGGAGAAGATACACCAGGAAGAACAAGAGCGAAAGCAAAGAAAGATTTATTGAGACAAACAGATTTTTGGATTGTTTCAAATGAAACCAATTTCAGGTAAAGGGAAATAGATTGTCAAAAATACAGAAATAGAATGGGGCTTGCAAACTTTTCTTTGAAGGGCTATATAGTAAATATTTTAGTCTTTCCAGGACAAAAGTTTTTTGCAAGTAGCTTGTATCTTAAAAGCTTTCATAGACAATACATACACATTACTGTGCTATAGTAAACTTTACTTATAAACACTAGGATTTGAATTTCACATAATTTTCAGATATCAAATAACACCATTATTCTTTTGATTTGCTTTCAATAATTATAAAAATGTGAAACTATTTTTAGTTCAAGGGCCATATCAATGCAGATGCCAGGTTGGATGTACCAAATTGTAATAGTTGAAGATGTGTCAACTTGGCTGGACTTCACTTGTGAGTGGTGTT
>NW_006921818.1:1199098-1200373 GCF_000298275.1 Orycteropus afer afer | reverse complement strand
AGTATCACTACGGAAGTAGGATTGCCCAACCTTCCTTCCGAGGAGTGGCTGGTGGGTTTGAACCGCCAGCCGTCTGGTTAGCAGGCAAGTCTTTCCTACTTTAGGTATAAAAATTTTAAAAACATCTAAAAACATTTACTACTTTGGTGATTCAATGGTAGAATTCTCACCTTCCAGATGAGAGACCTGGGTTTCATTCCAAGTCAATGCATCTCATGCATAGCCATGACCTGTCTGTCATTGGAGACTTGTGTATTTCTCTGCTATTGAACAAGTTTTAAACTAGACAGGTTTTAATGGAGCTTCCACCCTAAGACAGACTAGGAATGCTCAATATTAGACAATGAAAATGCTATGGATCACAAGGGTTTGATACACAATTGATTTTGGAGATGAGGTAGGATTAAGCAGCATTTTCTTGTTGTACTTGAGGTTGCTAGGAGTCAATGTTGACTTAACTTCAGCCTGTAGCTAACAATAACTTTGTTAATTGGCTCTGTATATGGAAAACTTTTGTTTGTACAATTTTATTTGAATATCACAATTCTTGACTTCACCTCTAAGAACTAGGATCCAGGTATGTATTATAAATTATTCAAATTCAAGAAATTAAAATGAGACAGAAATTTGCCTTCTCTTTTAAAAAGCTCAAGGAGATTGTAAACATTATTGAAATAGCCCTTGAGATCTTACATGCCCCATTAGGTGCTGCTGTACATATTTGAGATGGTAGGAGGGTACTATCAACTATGGTTGTACATGATAGTCACCCAGGAGAATTTACTAATATTCATGCCTAGGCCCCACATTAGACAATTAATAACAGGTTCTCCATTTTTTAAAGCTCTTCAGACAATTCCAATCTGTGAGCTGTTTAAGAACTACCTTGGCTACTTTCCAATACACCAAATAGAAAAAGTAAGATAAATATTCAGAATGTTTCAGCAAGCAAATAGCTCGACATTCTCCAAACTGTCTAAGGGAGTAGAAATGCCCCCAATAAGTGTGTGTCTGTGTGTGAACATACCCAAACACATATATTATATGTGCATATTTATACATATATGTGTGTGTTCATACATATGCAAAAATGGCTTGTACTCTTCTACTATACTAAAGATCGGTGGTTCAAACTGACCCGAGCACTGAAGAACAAAAGCCTGATGATCTACTTTCCTAAAGAAAATCCTAGCACATGGAATTGCCATGCATTAGAATCAACTCAGCAACAACAAATTTACATATATATATATATATATATATATGTATATATAT
>NW_006921818.1:1182082-1198998 GCF_000298275.1 Orycteropus afer afer | reverse complement strand
TGTGTGTATATATATATACACACACACACATATATATATATTTACATATGTGTATACACACACACACACATTTGACTCTAATGCAAAAAATGGGACTTTTATCTCTTTGTAATTATTGAGGAGAACTAAGTCTTCATGAGTTCATTTTCTTGAAAAGGTCATCTATCTTTTAGTTTTTGTAAGCTCTGTGTTTTTTATGAGAGGCTCCCATAGGCCTAACTAGCTGATAATGCATAAGTCTACACATTCACATTCACACCATGAACTGAAAATGTCAGGATTGGGCTATTTCTTGCTCTTCTTGTTGCAAAATGCATTAGTGACAGACAATGTATTTGTGACAACATACAAGTTGCAACCCACAGAAAAACATTACTTCCACAGCCTCATCTGAGAGATGAGAATACAAACATATGATATTAAATGAAAAAAATATGCTATATGTACATCCATTTGGGTTAATGACTTTCTTGAAGTTTCATAAATGGGTTCCAGAGTAATCACCTGGAAATGGATCATTTCAGCAACCTTCATAACACGGTAGCATTATGATTGATAAATAATGTTCATATTTATGTTGGCAAATAATCTTCCTATTTAATTCATGTACCATCTTATTTGAAAAGAGAGGAATTCATTTGAAGATTTTCTTGGATGCTTTTATCTTAAGGATTATTGTTGGAAATAAAATCTTGCTAAGTACAAAATAAACTCATTTTTTACATAAAAAGCTGTCAGCTTTTTATGTAAAAACGACCAGTATCCAGAGGGCTTAAGCAAACACTGGGGCTATTGTAAAAACAATCAGTGAGTGCATTATGAAAATAAACTTGGCCTAAAAAAAAAAAGCGTCAGCTTTTGGTTTTTGAAATTTGAAGTGTATTTTATATGTAAGGTGCTCTGATGGTATAGTGAATAAGGCATTTCGCTGCTAACCAGAAAGTCAGTAGTTCAAATCCACAAGCTGCTCTTAGGAAGGAAGATGGTGCATTCTACTTCCATAAAGATTTATAGCCTTAGAAACCCTATGGGAGTCACTATAAGTCAGAACTGACTCAATGGCAGTGTGTTTGTTTTTTGGTTTGGTTTTATACATAATGATCAGAATGCTTTTAGGGGACTGCTTTTACTTTCCTTTTTAGAGGTAGAAGAATCACAACTTAATTAGGTCGTAGGCACTGGGTAACTGTATTTTGGAAATATTTTTAAAGTTTAAGGATTATTTAGGAGCTCTGGTAGCATAGTGCCTAAGGCACTTGACTGCTAACCAGAAGACTGGCAGTTCAAACCCACCAGCCACTCCTCAGAAGGAAGGTTGGGCAATCTACTTCTGCAGTGATACTGCCTCGGAAACCCAAGTAGGGGTCACTATGAGTCGGGTCCAACTCGACTGCACATAACAACAACAACAAGGATTATTTATGGTAATTATAAAAATTTTGAGTGGTTTTTCATCCTTCACTGTAATAGTTGCAAGGTATTGGTATCAACATTTTATACAACTTTATGTCCTCTGGTGGCATAGTGCCTAAGTCATTTGACTGCTAACAAGAAGGCTGGCAGTTCAAACCTACCAGTCACTCCTTGGAAGTAAGATTGGGCAATTTATTTCCATAGTGATACTGCCTTGGAAATCCAAGGAGGGGTTGCTATGAGTGGGATCCAACTTGAAGGCAGTGAGTTTGGTTTTGTTTTTGGTTTTATGTCCTCTTGAAAACTCTATGAGATAGACTTTTTAACCACACAAGTCATTAAACATAAGGTTTTTTGAAGCATTGTATTTTGGCTCTGATACTTCCTAGCTATGTGATCTCAGACAAACTACTTCAGAACACTATGCTTCAATTTTGTCATTTGTTAAAATAGGGTTAACTCTAAGTGCCCAAGTCATAATGCTACCATAAGAAATAATGAGTTGCTATGTTTAAAGGACTCTGCACAGTGACTGACATGTTATAACTCTCCATAAATATTAGCTCTTATCACTAGCATGCTCTATATAATTTTAGAAGTTTTTCTGGAAAAATAACTTAAGTATTTTGGTCAAATATATCCATTTTAAATGTATTGCAACCACTATTTAAATTCATCTCTGTCTCCTGAGTTTTTCCTCTTTCCAGTATTCCATTAAGTTTCAACTGCACAGTGGTCCTCATTAAAGAATGAAAGGAACTGAAAAAAATCTTTGAAAATGAAAGTTTACACCAAGATATCTTTCTATAGGAATCAAAACAATAAAACACAGAATATGAAAAATCATAAGAAAGCAGCCTTAATTTGTAAGATTAATAAATAAATTTTGGCAAATTGAGATATTAGATGGATCAAATTCCATCAGGTGTTCCTCCAACATCAGTAGGGGACTCTAGAAGTTCATAGAAACCCAATCAAGTGGGAAAGATATTCTTTATGTTACACTGGCAGCTTTCACTGGTGATTGGCTTTATTACCTAATATGAACAGCTTAATCCTGGAAATTTACTGCTGAATGGTTGGAAAGGATTACTAAACCAAAAACAAACAACCAAACCCACTGTCATGGAGTCAATTCCAACTCATAGCAACCTCATAAGGACAGAGTAAAACTGACTCACAGATTTTCCAAGGCTGTATATCTTTATGGAACCAGATTGCTTCATCTTTCTTCCACAGAGTAGCTGGTGAATTTGAGCTGCTGAATGGTTGGTTAGTCTAATGCTTTAACCACTGCACCACCAGAGTTCTTCTGGAAAGTAGTATTAGGCCCTAAAAATTTATAGCACAAATGCATCAAGGAGAAATATTATTCCCAGGCTAAGTGTGTGTAACCTCAAATAGAGAAATGTTCCCTATTAAAATTAGTTTTAAAATACACTAAAAACACTGAAATACCCAAAAAGTAGAAAATATTGAGAAAAGTACATGATCAACGTGATTTACTCCAGTAATGTAGTGCCTAAGGCACTTGACTGCTAACCAGCCACTCCTCAGAAGGAAGGTTGGGCAATCTACTTCTGTAGTTATATCCCTTGGAAACCCAAGGAGGGGTCGCTCTGAGTCAGATCCAACTCAGTGGCACATAACAACAACATGTTAAAAGTGTGCATACTTTATTCTTAAAAATTATTTAAGAATTTTTAGAATTCTTAAAGAATTTTTTAGCGTATTTATTTTAAAACAGAAGTATCAAATGTTAATAAGTCTTTACAATGATTTTATAAAAAGATTGATATCCTTTAAAACATTTTTTGTAATTACTAAAAAAAAATTAAAAGGCAGGAAAACTGTCATTGCCATGAAAGAGCACATGATCTTAAGGGAAGAAACATCTCACTAGCAGTCACTTGAAGAATATTTTTGAATACAGAAACAATTTTGGTACACCTGTGCAGCATTAGTTACATACAACA
Source organism: Orycteropus afer afer (assembly GCF_000298275.1). Lineage (NCBI taxonomy): Eukaryota > Metazoa > Chordata > Mammalia > Tubulidentata > Orycteropodidae > Orycteropus > Orycteropus afer. The sequence continues at coordinate 1,195,609 of NW_006921818.1, read as the reverse complement.
AAACCAGAGGTCTTTCCCAAGGGGTGGCATAAATAGTTAAGCACTCAATTACTAACCAAAATGTTAATGGTTCAAACACATCCATAGGTATCTTGGAAGAAAGGCCTTGTGATCTGCATCCAAAAGTTTACAACTTTGTAAACTCTATGGAGTTCAGTTCTAGTCTAAACACCTACGGTCAGAGTCACCTCAATAACAACAGCTTTTCGGGGGGGTGGGGTGGCAGGCAGGAGGAAGCTGGTTCTTCCTGAAAGACAACATAACAAATAGCTCTAGAGGACCACTGAAGTGCTAAGACCTGGTATGGGTGAATAGGGCAATTTCTTTTTCAGCTGGACAGCCTGAGAGCCTGAAGGGCTTTTAATGGAAACTACAACAAAATTTATAATATAAAAAGCCTCCATGTCTCATGTTTATACTATCTTCATGTGTGTGGAATTTCTTAATTTCACTTTCTTCACTTTTAGCTTGGCTTTTTGTTTCTACTATTATTTTGCTTGTACTAATCCCTTTATCTCCTTTTTGATGATTTTAATATGTTAAGGTTTGAGGAGAAGATATAAAATGTTTATAAAGCCTACAGTAGAGAAATCAAATAAATTATTTCTATGCCAGCATCTTCTATGCTATTTGTCCTTGGAATTTGCTTTCCTGGAAGCATATGTTGGGAATGTACAATTCAGTACCTTAGACATTATAAGAGGTTCAGTCCATGGAAAAATCCTTAAGATTGAAGTAGAATATGTTGGTTTGAATTATATCTTGTTGCTACTGAAGTTTAATAGATTACTTGTGGAATTTGATAAATGATAATATATTATTAATAGATAATATAATTCCTATGATTATATTAAGGAGCTCTGGTGGTATAGTGTTAAAGCATTCAGCTGTTGACCAAAAGTTTGGAAGTTTGAACACACTAGTTGCTCCATGGGAGAAATGTAAGGCATTGTGTTTCTATAAAGATTTGAAACCTTGGAAACACTATGGGGCAGTTCTGCTTTGCCCTATAGGGAGGGTATTTATGAGTTGGAATTGACCCAAAGGCAGTTGAGTTTTTTGGGTTTATGATTATATTTGCCTCACCTTTCTCATGAGAAAAATGTACATAATGAGGTATATGTTGACAATTCAGTAGTCTCATACAATTGTTATGACTCTCCAATAAGACAATGTACGTGAAAGTCTTCCATAAAATACACCCATTTCTCACTTTTGTACAGAAGGTTGGGCAATCTACTTCTGTAGTGATACTATCTCAGAAAGCCAAGGAGGGGTCACTATGAGTCAGGTCTGACTCGACGGCACATAACAACAAATTTCTCACTTATTGATTATGCATTATCCAACTTTTCACATTTATGACACTAGTAAAAAGTACAATCCTTCTATTTTGTGCATTAACCTGCATTTCCTCCCTGTGTTCAGCTCCTGGCCTGTACAGCCACCCCTATCTGTCAGGTTTGCAGCTGAAGCAGCTAACTCTCCAGAAAACCCCTTGCCAGTTCTATTCTATCCCCATTGCCAGAGGCCTGTTTGTAGTTCTTCTGTATAAAAAATGGTGATTGGGGTAGATTTTGAGGGACTCTTTCTGAGAAGAAACTGCAAGGGGTCCAGGAGAAAGTGGGGTTTGGGTAGTTATTGCTACTGCATCCCTCTACTCAAGCACCCTGGAGGGACCAATTACTACAGCAAGAAGGATACTGAAAGAAATTTGAGACTGAGGGCTATAGGAGAAGCTGGCAGCCTTCTCCTCCTCCGTGGCCTGGGTTGCTAAATTTCTCTTCTGAGCAGCTATTAGCCCCCAAGCTCTTGGCCTAGGATTTCAAGCCCTCCAAGACTAGAAGCTCCTCAGTCATTCATTTCTCTGAGGTCATCCTCACCCCATGTGGTGAGAGCAGGCAGCTGGGGCTGCAGAGGGGGCCACTGTATGGGGAATGAACACCAGCAGCAAACCTTGCAGACTGTCTTGAACTCCTGCCTGCTGGTTCCCTGAGTCTCAGAGCTGCCAACTGTGACTCTAGTCGAGCCACCAGGCCCCAGGTCCATTCAAGTGCCAGACCAGACAACAGAGCATTGGGGTCCCAAGCATACTGTTGCCAGTGGCACAGCAGTTTCAAGGGTTCAGGCTCCAGGACTGAGTCCAAATCCTTCTTCTCACATGTCAATTTTGCATAATGACCTGGTCTTTGAAACCTAACCAAGTCGATTAGTGAGGAGCGAGGTGTACAATACACCATACAAAGGTCAGGATCATCTCATACTTTTATTTAGTTTACTCTCTTCTAGATCTTTGAGGATGCCAGACATATGACCCAAAATTTACTTGTTTGTTATAGAATATATGTTTCATCAGTACACTAATTTGCCTTCTATTTGTGTTGTTTCCTAAATATGTATTTTCTTTGGGTCTTAGCAGCCCAGAAAAAATAAAACAAAATAACATCATCTCTTTTTCCATCTCATTTTCTCTCACTTCATTAGGGTTTAATGGGGTCATCGATGTAGATTCTGGCCCTATTTATGACCTGCTAAGTTGCCCATTCTCCTGAATAAATCATTTTAAATTGGGCCAGTGTAGGTGTTCAGGAAAGGATAAACACATTCCTCATCGACTAATATCTTTTTCTGGTTGGTCCAAAGCCATTATTGCAGTTTGTCAGTCCCGTGGCAGCTGCCAGAAGCTTCTAGTGTATCTTCTAAGCTCTGCAGGTGTCTGTCTCCATTTCTGTTCCTGCTGTTCTCTTCACTCCTTTAAAAGTTCCAACATAAAAAGGACTTTTTAAGAGTTATTTATATCGCTGATAACAAACACATTAATCAGTATGTATCAAAATTTCATCTATTTAGGTCTCTGCATTATTCTAAATGCTGAGAAGGATGATGGAATAAGTTGTACTCATATTTACTGAACTAATGGAACATTAAGGAAAAACATGTAGACATGTATATAGAAAATAAGGTGTGAAATGGTATGATACAGACACAAGACTTTAGAATTTTAATTCAGTCTTCTCTGGATTAAAGTTTTAGTGGAGAAGGCAAATGTGAGATGAATGTTGAGGAGTTTGTATAAGTATAAACAATCAATTTTCAACTTCCATGCTGCTGAAAGCTTTTCTCTCCAATACTCAAATTATTTTATCAGAAAACATTGTTTCTCAGGTGACATCTTTAGCCCTGTACTCCCTATTCTCTTTAGCAATCTTTCCTACTCTTCAAATTTTTACACTTGACATTTGTCTCCATATACAAAGGTAACTCCACAGCCCAGCTGTTTAAAAGGGTTTTAACCAATTGATTTGGACACAAAGGTCAGTGGCACACCTATTACTCCAGGACTATTAGATAGTAGAGGCTTTCATGTGACTGCAGATGTGGCTTTCAAGGGTGTCCTTGCTTAAACCATCATAGAAACTGAGACTCCATTTTCTTTATAAAATCCCTTTAGCATGATCCATTAATATAAAAAAAAAAAAAAAAATGAAAATTCAGATCTTTTTGGAAATATTCCACTGAAAAAATTCCTATTTTACTCTATACCTGTCTTGCTTTTTCTCTAATAGTCTGAAGGATTTTGGTCTTTTTCTCAGTTATTTACCTTGGCATTGTGTTTTGGTAATCTATTATCTGTTTCCTGAATATCTTTCCACTGGTCAAATTCACAGTCTACATAAGGACCAAACTATGCTTCTTCATGCTCTGTGTCCTATGTGTCTTCTCCACTCTGTGCTTTCCTGAATGCTGAATATTCTGTTCTATAATGCTCAGCTCAAAGTGTAGGAGCTCTGGTAGCATAGTGGCTAAGTCACTTGCCTGCTAACCAGACGGCTGGCGGTTCAAACCCACCAGCCACTCCTCGGAAGGAAGGTTGGGCAATCCTACTTCCGTAGTGATACTGCCTCGAAAACCCAAGGAGGGGTCGCTATGAGTTGGGGCTGACTCGATGGCACATAACAACAACAACAACAACACATATTGCAGACCATTATGTCACCTATTTTGGTTCTGTAGGGGAAACAAAAACTATTTCCACCTAGAATGTTGAAAATTGAGCAAAGTTTAAGCAATGAAAATGAAAGACTTTCTTTTACCCCATTGGATGCACAAGCCACATGAAGGAAGGGACTATTTCTCTTTTGTTTACTACTCTCTCCTTAGTCCCTATCATATCAAATTACTCATATTACACTCAATTGTTGTTCATTGAATTCATAATCAACTAAAACCAAGCAGACCATTCTGCAAATTATCTCCATTTACACGGTATAATGAATAGACCATTTAACAGGCAAATGAATAAAAAGGAAAATGAGAAATGTTTTGGTTACCTAGTGCCACTCTGACAGGAATATGCCACAAATGGGATGTCTTTAACAAACAGGAGTTTATTCTTACAATTTTGGAGGCCAAAAATGAAATTCAAAGTGGCAGGCTTTAGGGGCTGGGTGAAATCCCCTCGACTGTGGACTTCAGCTCTCCCTCTTGGTTATGGCTCACTGCAGCTAGAGGCATCTCTTCACTCAGGCAGCTGCTGCCTGCTGAGGCTGACAAACCCAAGGTTGACAAGTAAAAAGGTACAGTCCCAATATTACCAAACCACATGACAGGCCATTGATTTAAATTCACTAAGAGTCCCAAGATATGCAGAAAACACAACAGGCTGCTGAATAATGACTGGGCTACATGCAAGGTTCAAGTGTGCCCTCAGCTGGAGACCTTCCTCAAAGTTGCTTCTTATATATTCAAAGCAGCCCACATCCCTAAAGCAGCTACTCAGCTGCTCCAATAGCTTCTACTACAGAGTTAATTACCAATCCCACCAGGGGGAATTACTATATCCTGCTGCCCAGCCACTCAACCAGGCCCAGCCAAGTTGACATACAACCTTAATGACTACAAGAAGAAAGTAAGCAATCTTAAAGGACTAGATAGGGAACAATATTTGAACAAATTCTGAAGATCTCAGGACGCAGCTAAAGCCATTATAGGCTTTCACAGCATTATATGTGTGATGGATTTATTAAACCTAGCTAACCTACTATCTCAAGATTCAAATTATATTTATTTGTTAAAATAGTCCCCAAAAAAACTATGGATTCTTCAAACATGCCCTCAGATGGAAATATTCTCTTTTACCTTTAAATTTTGATATACTATTATCTGGGAGCTCTGGTAGCATAGTGGCTAAGACACTAAGTTCCTGCTAACCAGATGGCTGGTGGTTCAAACCCACCAGCCACTCCTCGGAAGGAAGGTTGGGCAATCCTACTTCCGTAGTGATACTGCCTCAGAAACCCAAGGAGGGGTCACTATGAGTGGGGTTTTACTCGACGGCACATAACAACAACAATACTATTATCTGTAGGCACTAGTTGTCTGTCAGTTCATTGTACTGTGGTGGCTTGTGTGTTGCTGTGAAGCTGGAACCTATGCCACCAGAATTCCAAATACCAGCAGGGTCACCTGTGGTGTACAGCTTTCAGTGGAGCTTCCAGAATAAGAGAGAATGGGAAGAAGGTTGGGGCAGACCATTTATGAAAAAATTAGCCACTAAAAACTGTATGAATAACAATTGAACATTCTCTCATGTAGTGTAAGAAGATGAGCCCCTCAGGTTGGAAGGAACTCAAAACACCACCTCCTCAAAGCTGAATCAACCCTACTGGTGTGGACAGTGTAAAGCTTTCAGGATCTTCATTTCTAATAACACATGTTCAAAATAAGAAGAAACAGCTGCACACATCCATTAATAATTTGAATGTGATATGTACAAAATATGAATCTAAGAAAATTGGAAGTTGTAAAAAGTGAAATGGAACACAGAAAGACTGATATCCTAGGCATTAATGATCCAAAATAGATTGTCAGCAGCCATTTTGAAACTGATAATCATATGGTCTACTATACCTGGATTGACAAATTGAATAACAGCTTTGTATTCATAGTTAAAAAGAACATTTCAAGATTTATCCTGAAATACAATACTGTCAGTGATAGGATAATATCTGTGTACCCACAGGGGAAAAGCAGTTCATACTGCTATTAACCAAATTTACACACCAACCACTCAAACTGATGTAATACTCACTGAGATGTTTCAACAAATGCAGCATTATAGTCACTCACTAGTTTATGCCAAAGATGAAGAAATTTGAAGAGTGTTATCAAATTGTGCAGTATGAAATAGACCAAAGGAGCAATAAGATGCATTGATAATTGGTGATGATTAGAATACAAAACTTGGAAACAAAGAAGAATCATCAATATTTTGGAATTATGGTGAAAGAAATGACACTAGGGATCTCATGATAGCATTTTGCAAGGTCAACAACTTATTCATTGCAAATACCTTTTCAGCTACATAAACAGAGACTATACACCTGAACCTCACTGGAAGGAAGATGTTGTTATTATTAAGTGCTATCAAGTCAGGTCCGACTCATAGCAACCCTATGCACAGCAGAATTAAACACAGCCAGATCCTGAGCTATCCTCAAAATCCTTGCTATGCTGGAGCCCCTTATTGCAGCCCCTATGCCAATCCATCTTGTTGAGGGTCATCCCCTTCTTCACTGACATTCTACTTTATCAAACATGATATTCTTCTCCAAGGACTGGTCCTTTCTGACAATATGACCAAAATTAGGTTAGATGAAGTCAGGTCATTCTCACTTCCAAGGAGCATTCCAGCTGCATTTCTTCTGGGACAGATTTCTTCATTCTTCTGTATTCTTTACCAACACTACACTTCAAAAGCATCAACTCTTCTTCCATCTTCTCTATTCATTGTCCAGCTTTCACAAGCAAATGAGACAATTGAAAATACCATGACTTGGATTAGGTGCATCTTAGTTTTCAAAGTGACATCTTTACTTCTTAACACTTTAAAGAGGTCTTATGCAGCAGATTTTCCAAGTGCAATCCAACTTTTGATTTCTTGACTACTACTTCCATGGGTGTTGATTGTGGATTGAAGTAAAATGAAATTCCTGACAAATTCAGTCATTTCTCCATTATAATAATGTTGCTTATTGGTTCAGTTATGAAGATTTTTGTTTTCTTTTATGTTGAGGTGTAATCCATACTGAGGGCTAAAGTTTTTGATCTTTGTCAATAAGTGCTTCAAGTCATCTTCACATTCAGCAAGCAAGATGATATCATCTGCATATTGCAGATTATTAATTGTTCTTCATCCAATCCTGTTGTCATATTCTTCTTCCTATAGTCCAGCTTCTCTGATTATTTGCTCAGTATACTGGTTGTTACTGACTTTAAACCATGCAGTATCCTCTTATTCTATTAAAAATACAGCTTCTTCATCTATGTACAGGCTCCTCGTGAACACAATTAAATGTATAGGAATTCCCGTTCTGCTCAACCTTATTCATACTTTGTCACAGCCTTGGCAATAGAAATGATGCTGGAGATCACGTGATGGAATTTTGCAAGACTGACTTATTCATTGCAAATACCTATTTCAACAACATAAACAGTACCTATACTCGTGAACCTCACCAGATGTCATACACAATAATCAGATTGACTACATCTGTGGAAATACATAGTGGAGAAGCAGTCAAACAAGACCAGGATCTTACTGTGGAACAGCCCATCAATTGCTCACATGGATGTTCAAGTTGAAGCAGAAGAATATTAAAACCAGTCCATGAGAGGCAAAATATGACCTTAATTATATCTCACATGAATTTAGAGATATCTGAAGAATAGATTTGACACATTGGAAACCAATGGCTGAAGACCAGACAAGTTTTGGGATGACATCAAAATCATCATACATGAACAAAGCAAATTGTCATTAAAAAGACAGGAAAGAAAGAAAAGCCCAAAATGGATGTTAGAAGAGACTCTGAAACTTGTTTTGAACAGAGAGTAGTTGAAGTGAATTGAAGAAATGACAAGATAAAAGAACTGAACAGATTTCAGAGGACAGCTTGAGAAGACAAAGAAAAGTAATGTATGAAATGTGCAGAGATCTGGAATTAGAAAACCAAAAGGGAAGGACATGCTCACTATTTCTTAAGCTGAAATAACTGAAGAAAAAAATGCAGACATCAAGTTGAAATATTAAAGCATTCTATGGGCAAAATCATGCTTTTGATGGTGTTGGCAAAGAATACTGAAAGTCACATGGACTGCCAGAAGAACTAATAATTTTTTCCTGAAAGAAGTGCAGCCAGAATGCTCCTTGGAAGTGAGAATGGCCAGACTTCATCTCACCTCTTTGGTCATGTTGTCAGAAGAAACCATTCCCTGGAGAAGATATCATGCTTGATAAAGTGGAGGGTCAGTGACAAAGGGGAAGACTCCCAAGGAGATGGATTGACACAGAGGCTGCAACAATGGGCTTAGCTATGGCAAGTATTTGTGAAGCTGGTGCAGGACTGGACAGTGTTTCATTCTGTTGCACTCAAGTTCTGTATGAGATCCAACTCAACAGCACCTAACAACAACATGGGCAAAATATTGAACCATGTATGAAACATCAAAAGACATGGAAGTGATACACAGAGTCAGTGTATCAAAAAGAATTGGTCAATGTCCAACTATTTCACAAGGGAGCATATGATTAAGAACCAATGGTATTGAAGGGTGAAATCCAAACAACACTGAAGGAACTGGAAAAAAAACAAGGCTCCAGAAATTGGTAGAATACCCATTGAGATGTTTCAACAAGTGGATACAGTGCTGGAGGCACTATTTCTGCAAAGAAATTTGGAAGACAGCTGTGGGGATGACTGACTGGAAGAGATCTATATTTGTCCCCATTCCAAAGAAAGGTGATTCAACAGAATGTGGCAATTATCATACCATATCATTAATATCACATGCAAGGAAACTCTTGTTGAAGATAGTTCAAAAATGGCTGCAGCATTATATTGAAAAGGAACTTCCAGAAATGTAAGCTGGATTCAGAAGAGTACATAGAAGGAGGAATATCATTGTTGATGTCAGATGGATCTTAGCTAAAAGCAAAGATTAACAGAAAGATATCTACCTGTGTTTTATCTACTGCAAAGCATTGGATTGTGTGGATCATAACAAATTAAGGATGATGTTGTGAAGAAGGAAGATAACAGGAATCAAATCGACTACATCTGTGGTAAAAGACAGTGGAGAAGCTCAATATCATCAGTCATAACAAGGCCAGGGGCTGATTGTAGAACGGAGCACAAATTGCTTATATGCAAGGTCACCTTGAAACTGAAGAAAATTAAAACAAGTCCATGAGAGTCAACATATGACCTTTACTATTGCTGTTATTAGGTCCCATCAAGTTGGCTCTGACTCATAGTGACCCTATGTGCAACAACAACAACAAAAATTCCCTGTCCAGTGCTATCCTTACAATATTTGCTATTCTTTAGCACATTGTTCAACCACAGTGTAAATCCTTGTCATTGAGGGTCCCTTTCTTGCCTGACTTTCACTTTGCCAAGAATGATATCCTTCTCCTAGGACTGGACCCTCTGACAATATGACCAAAGTAGGGGAGATGAAGTCTGGCCATTCTCGCTTCCAAGAAGCATTCTGGGTGTACTTCTTCCAGAACAGATTTGTTCATTCTAGCATTCCATGGTATTTTTCAGAATCCTTCACTGACACCACAATTAAAATGCATCAGTTCTTGTTCGGTCTTCCTTATTCATTGTACACTGTTCATACGCATACAAAGCTATTGAAAATATCATGGATTGGGTCAGGCGCACTTTGATCTTCAAAGTAACATCTTTGCTCTTTTAACACTTTAAAGAGGTTTTTTGCAGTAGATCATCCCAGTGCAATAAGTAGTTTAATTTCGTGACTGTTGCTTCCATGGGTGTTCATTGTGGATACAATTAGAATGAAATCCCTGACAACTTCAAACTTTTCTTCTTTTATCATGATGTTGCCTATTGGTCCAGTTGTGAGCATTTTTCTTTTCTTTAGGCTGAGGTGTAATTCATACCGAAGGCTAAAGTCTTTCATCTTCATCAGTAAATACTTCAAGTCATCTTCGCTTTCAGCTAGCAAGGTTGTCTCATCTGCATATCCCAGATTCTTAGTCTTCCTCCAATCCTGATGCCTGGTTCTTCTTCACATAGACCAACTTTTCAGGTTATTTGTTCAGCATATAGTTTGAGTATGGTGAAAGGATACAGCCTTGGCACTCACCTTTTCCAGTTTTAAACCACGCAGTATCTCCTTATTCTTTTTGAATAATTGCTTCTTGGTCTATGTAAAGGTTCTTTATGACCACAATTAAGTGTTCTGGAATTTCCATTCTTTGCAATGTTATCCAGAATGTGATATGATTCACACACTCAAATGACTTTGTATAGTCAATAAAACACAGATAAAGAGCTTCCTGGTATTCTTTGATTTCAACCAAGATTCATCTTACCTCAGCAATTGGATCTTTTCCAGTTGGTTGGCCATATAGCTGTTTTTCAAATGTATTGGTGTATATAAGTGAGCACTTCCAGCTCTGCATCCATTTGTTGAAACATCTCAATGTGTATTCTATCTATTCCTGGAGCCTTGTTTATGTCAAAGCCTTCAGTGCAGCTTGGAGTTTTTCCTTCAATACCATTGGTTCTTGATTGTATACTACCTTCTGAAATAGTTGAACATTGACTAATTCTTCTTGAAACAGTGATTCTACATCTTCCTTCTATCTTCTTTTGGTGCTTTCTGCATCATTCAATATTTTGAATGATTCAATATTTTGAATAATATTTTAGAATTCTCAACACAAAGAAAACAAACATCCTCACAAGTAGACCAAAAAGTAACATCATAAATCAAGAAATATTGAAGTTGTGAAGGATTTCATTTCAAGGCAGACCTATGTGCACATGATCTTTTCAATAGCCTTATATGTATATGAAAGCTGGCCAATGAGTAAGAATGACTGACAAATAATTGATGCATTTGAATTGTGGTGTTGGTAAAGAATATTGAAAATAATTTAGACTACCAGAAGAACAGACAAATCTGTCTTAGAAGAGGTACAGCCAGAATTTTTCTGAGGCAAGAATGGCCAGACTTTGCTTCTTGTACTTTCATTATGTTGTCAGAAGGAACAAGTTCCTGGAGAAAGATATCACACTTGGCAAAGCAGAAGGTGAATGAAAAATGTGAAGGTCCTCAACTAGATAGATTGACACAGTGGCTGCCATGAGGGCCTCAAACATAGGAACAATTGTTAGTATGGCACAGAATCAGGTAGTGTTTTGTTCTGTTGTTCATAAGGCTGCTGTGAATCAGAATTGACCCAATCATACCTAACAACAGCAATATTTGTATCTCTTTCTTAGGAACTAAATATTTTTCTAGCACATTCTGTAGATTGTCACATCTGTCTTCTCTTGCTTCCTAAAATATAAGATCTTTGAAAGCAAGCTTCATGACTGGTTGATCTTTGCTTTTTATTCTCTTTTCTACTATAATAAATAATTCAGTACCTGCCCAACCATATGACTGTGTAGAGTGCTATTGAAGCTGAGAGATTGGCATTGTTATGGTTCAAGAAGTAACAACAGGTGCTGTCTGACAAGATGTGGTTAGGCATGAACTAGAACAAGGTTGACTACCTCAGGAGTCTAGATGCTGACTGACCTTCAGTTATGTCCAATCTCTTTCCCTCAATATTTTGAAACTGAAAGGAGATATACAACCTTTGATTGATATTTAAGGAGAAACCTCATAAAAAATCATGCTATATGTGCCTAATATTTTTCATGAATTGCAGTGTAAATGATGGCCCTTCATTAGCATTTTATTGGCACTCTTTAAAACACTTACTGGAGAAGACATTCCAGAGATTCACTCTTTGTTATATATCAGTATTGTCACAGACACCTAGGTATTTTTCTAAATTAAATACAAGATTTTAAAAAATTTACTCCTTGAGAAATGCCACTCTTTTGTGGTAGGTTTTAAAGTAAATATATCTTTAATTTCTGGTCAGTTCAAAGATGTAAAGTTTATATTTTAATTAGTAAGCATCTAGAAAAATAAAACAATTTTGGAAATTATTTATATATGAAAGCCACCTTGAATAATTGAATAATAATATGAATAATTAATGGTATGTTGGTCTGCTTGTTTAGTCATTGTATTTCTTATAGTATCACTACTGCACCAATGGTTGTAAGTCAGAGTACCAGTGATTATCTCTTTCCATGCTTAACGAGAGTTCATGTTTGTGTTCAAAGGGAAGGGTATAATACAGACTGAGTGATAGCTTGGTCTGGGTTTCAGTCTGATATCTAGGAATTTCAAAAGTGTATAATTTCTACTTAACATAAATTTATTCAGCCTCTTTTTCTTTACCAATAAAATAAGGATTGTGATATTTTGTATTATTAATCTTGCCATTAAGTTCTGAGGAAAGGAGACCTGGTGGCATGATGGTTAAGTTCATGACTACTAATTGAAAAGTCAGGAATTCAAAACCACCAGCCACTCAGTAGAAGAAAGATGTAGCAGTCTGCTTTGGAAAAGATTACATCCTTGGAAACCCTATAGAATAGCAACACACTGTCCTATTGGGTAACTATGATTTGATATCTACTTGACAGCAGCAGGTAATGTGTAATTGTTGAGTAGTCTGACTCCAGGTCAAAAGTCATATTTCAGGCTCAAACATAGGCACTTGCAAAACCTTGATCTGGAAGCCCTGATGGAGGAAAGCTGCCTTCTTTACATCAGATTTTTGTGCATACTCTAGTGGGAGGTGTAGTCAAGGACCCAGGCCACCTCCATGTTGCAATGCTATTATGCATATCTGCATTCCTGGCCCAAATGTATCCATTCATAGGTGTCCTTATTGGAGAACCTTTGATCAAGGCCTTTCTCTAGATGCTCCCGCAGAGAGGCCTTCTTGTCAGGGGTTCTTGAAGACACTTTTCTCCACTATTATTCATCAACTAGTATTGTTCTATTCCCATCCCTTACCTCTTTCCCTTCCACTGGATTTATGTGCAAAAATCAGCAGGAGTCCTTTGTCTGGGGCTCCTTCAAAAGTGAGCCAATCACTCTGTCTTTTCTAGAACTTATCTAGTGCCATTCTGTGGGAGAAAGTGAAACATTAGAGGAACTGGTGTCATTTCCTTTTTAGCCTTTTACTTATATTTTTGCAGTAAATAAATAAAGCCTTGACCATCACTCAAAGTTTAGTTCATTGTCTTAATTGACCACTTTAGCACCTGGCAACTCTTCACAATTGTAAGATGAACCATTAACTCATATACTACCAAATGAAGTGGCGGAAATAGCACAAATCAAGGATGACTCATTATTGATTATTTTAAAAAATACATCAAAGAAAAGCTCCCAGCTGAAAGGAACAACAGCTATTCACTTTCCTAACCCTTTTCAGCACTTAATTTTTTATTGCCTTTACAATTACTGATTGGTTTGCTTCAATTTTTGTGTCTTATATCGTTTCAGGCTTGTGCTTACTCACTGATCTGCACTGAACACGTTCCCTTGTTACCCTACCGAGAGGGACCAGGTCTT
>NW_006921818.1:1173689-1178562 GCF_000298275.1 Orycteropus afer afer | reverse complement strand
CTATGAGTCGGGGCCGACTCGATAGCAAATAACAACAACAACAACAATTTAGACATAGCTTAAAAGTGCTTGTGCTTGGCTATTATCAAACTTACAGGCCACTCTGCAGGAGAAAGATGTAGCAGTCTGCTTCCATAGTCTAAGTCTAGCAACTTTAGAAACTCTATGAGACAATTCTCAATTCTCAGAATGAACTCATCAGCTGTGGATTTTTTTTGGGGGGTGGGGTAAATGGCAATTTAAGGACTTAATATCACCAATGCTATTTAGAAAAGAAATCAATTACTTTCTAAGGTTAATTAAATATTAATCCTAGAAATCTGTAGGAACTAGCATGTAGCACTCTGTTATTTTCCCATGGATACATCCACTCCAAAACAGAGGAATCTGAACTGATATTTTAACATAAATGTATCCCATGTGATGACTTTCCTTATAATAATATAAATAAATAAATAAATAACATACCTATAATTGTGTAAGGTAATAGGACTATTGATTTCTGCTGCACCTATTTTACTGTTTTTGGTAAAATCATCAGGTAATATTTATTATAAAAGTTTCTTTAAATTTGACAAAGGACTGTAATTAATGGAAGAAACAAAAACACCCGGAGAAAGGTTATTATAATCATAAGATGATAAACAATGGATATTTGAGTGAATGAGCTCTGGTGGAATAGTGTGTAAGGCATTTGACTGCTAATCAGAAGGCTAGCAGTTCAAACCCACCAGCTACTCCAGGAAAGGAAGACTAAGCAATCTACTTCTGTAAAGATTTACCACCTCGGAAACCCAAAGGGGGTGGCTCTGAGTCAGAATTGACTTGATAGCAGTGAGGTTGTTTTTTTTTTTTTTGGTTTGTGTATTCCACTCAGACCTTTCTTTTTTGAAGTAATTCAACATTTGTTGAATCACAAAAGAACAGGGTTTACTTTGAAATATTGTAGATAATATCATGAATTAATGATTTGTTTGACTTTTACTTGAAACCTTTCTTTTTGGATCACTGTCAAATTAACCATATGAATTTTCCTTTGAAGAAACTTCAAACTATGGATTCCAAAATAGTTTCCTACCTATATAAAACTGGAAATTATATTTCAGAAAAGTGTACAGTTTTACCATACGTCATTTCTAACCTAAAATTGTATATAAATGTTGATTAATTATAAATGTGTGTGTGTATATATATATGCTAAACTTTTGGTCCAATATTCTATTATTTCTGGTTTTGGATACCACCAGAAGTGATAACAATAGTCTCGTTAGACTTGGCTACTTACCAATTCTTTGAAATTAATGGAAAACCAGAAACTAAAAGCCCATCTTTCTAAATAATCACTTGTCATACCAAAAGGGAGAAAAGATCTTGTACTGTTAGCCATCCATATCTGAAAGGATATGAGATTAAATTATATTTAATATACAAATTCCAAAGAGGAGTGATCCCACAGAAAGTGGCAATTATTGAACAATATCATTAATATCTGGTAGTAAAGTGGCTAACGCACTTAACTGCTAACCAGAAGGCTGGCGGTTCAAACCCACCAGCCACTCCTCGGAAGGAAGGTTGGGCATTCCTACTTCCGTAGTGATACTGCCTCGGAAACCCAAGGAGGGGTCGCTATGAGTCGGGGCTGACTCGATGGCAAACAACAACAACAACAACATTGTGAACTTAAGACACATACTAAAGCATACTCCTGTGAACATACCTGCTTTAACCTTGTTTCAAAATTATACAAGGTTCAGTCTGGTTAGCACCTTTATATTTGTAATAATTTCACATATCAGGAACTATATCTTCACCAAATTATTCTGGTTGTTGTTGTTGTTGTTATGTGCTGTCGAGTCGGCCCCGACTCATAGAAACCCCTCCTTGGGTTTCCGAGGCAGTATCACTACGGAAGTAGGATTGCCCAACCTTCCTTTCTGGTAGCAAAGCTTAATTTGGAACACATACTTGTGTGTGTGTGTGTGTGTGTAACAGAGCATGTGGTGGCACCAGTAATGAAAACATACTGATATTGAGTACATTGGTGCAGAAAAGACAGTACATTGGTCATGATAATAAAAGACAGAATAAAGAAAAGGGAAAGTAAAAGCAGATTTGGAGTTGGCAGTCATAAAGATGTATATTTCACATAATATATTCTTACCTGTTTTATAGTCTGCAACACCAAACCAAAATAATAAGAAAAAAATTTTTACTGAATATTCTCTTCTAATAAATAATAAATGCAGAATTATACATAGTCAAATATATTCATATTTGTATGTACATATATGACTGTAATATATAGTAAAACCTGCATTAATACCATAGTGATGTATAATGCTTACAATTGCATAATATTACATTATTTACATTAACGTAATGTAAATAAATGGCATAGGTTAGTCTAAAATGCTTGTACCTAGACGTTTCAGGTTAAAACATGGGATGCAACTCCATTCTGTCCTAGCTGTAGCCTGGCACCACATGATGCTGGTTTTCTGCAAGTTTTTAAAAAATATTTAGGGCTTGTACTTGACTGGAAATTCAGAGATCGTTTAATCAGTGCAATTTAGGAACCTGGAAAATACATGGCATACAGATACACATTTTCAGATGTAGGATGACTTGTTGATTACCCTTGCCCATTCCAACTAGAGACACCAGTTATCAACACAGATGTATCCAAAGTTGTCAACAATCACATACTATCTGGACCAAAAGTCATATTCCTAGAAGCAGTAGCCAAAAATGTGTTGTATTGGACAGATATGCTGCAAAAAAAGCCTTTTTAAATTTTAAAAATCAAAGATGCCACTTTGATGAGTAAGATGCACCTGACCAAATCCATGTTCATTTCATTTACCTCATATGCATGTGAAAACTGGAAAATGAAAAAGGAAGACAGAAGAAGAATGGACTCATGTGAATTGTGATATTGATGAAGAATACCAAACTTCTGGACTTCCAGAAGAATGAACAATCAGCCTAAAAGAAATATAATCAGAATGCTAGTTAGAAGGAAGGATGGTAAGACTTCAGCTCCCATCAGGAAATGATCACTAAAAAAAGAATATCATGTTTGATAGAATACAGGGTAGTGAAAATGAGGAAAGATTTCAATGAGATGAATTGACATGACAGCCACAAATGAGTTCAAAGATATCCATGATCATGAACACAGCACATTACTGGGAAACTTTGCATTCTCTTATTCTAAGTTCATCAGAGTTGGAACTGACACAACAAAAATATACCATTTAACCTTACAAAGGGATGTGTTATATTGGGGTTTTACTGAATCACTAAACGTATTAAACACATGCTAAACATTAAAATGACTAAGGGTGTAGAGAAACAGTAACTCTTAAATCTTGTTGGTGGGATTGTACATGTAAAACTACATTAGAGAAAAATGTGACAATTTCTTATAAAGCCCAAGACCCCAAAATTCCACACCTAATTATAAATCTGTGGTATAGTGATCAACCATCCTAGGGGATTAAGAGGCTTCCCAGACACAGGATTTTCAGTAAAAATTCTCATGAAAACCTGAAGAAGTTGATCACTTTATGTGAATCTGTTATGTCTGTACAAGGAGAAGTGAATAAAAGTCCTCACAGCAGCATTCTTGATAACTACTAATCTATAAATTTATTAACAACACTAATTTTCACTCCTCGGAAGGAAGGTTGGGCAATCCTACTTCCGTAGTGATACTGCCTCGGAAGCCCAAGGAGGGGTCGCTATGAGTCGGGGACGACTCGATGGCACATAACAACAACAACAACAACAATTTTCACTACCAAGCAAAAGAATGATTAAACAAAAAGCTATAGTCACAGAACGGAGTAATGTAAACTAAAATCCACTACTATCCAGTTGTTTCTGACTCTTAATAACCCTACATTAGAGTAGAACTGTGTCATAGGCTTCCTAAGGCTGTAAATCTTAATAGGAGCTGACTGCATCATACTTCTCCAACAGACTGGCTGGTGTGTTTGAACAGCCAACTCTTGAGTAACAGCCAAATGCCTTATCCACCACAACACAACACCAGAGCTCCTTGTGGAATAATATAAAACCAACAAAAAAAAAACAACCCACAAACTCACTGCAGTCAAGTCTGTCCTGACTCAAAGGGACCTCTCTTTGGGTTTCTGAGGCAGTATCTCTATGCAAGCAGATTTCCCAATCTTTCTTTTTAGGAGTGGCTTGTCGGTTTGGACCACCAGCCTTCTGGTTAGCATTCAAATGCCTTAGGCACTACATCACCAGAGCTCCCATGGAATAATGTAGAGAATTAAAAATAAGAGAGTGACAGGAAAATATATTAACATGTTTGAATTTTAAAAAATAAGATATTTCATGAAAAATAATGTAGAGACAATAATATAATTAGATGAAATCTATGTAAAGTTTTAAAAAATATGAAAGAAAAACTGGTGTTTAAGTATACTAAAACATAATCAAATATTAAATATAAAGAATCATTAAAAATCATTGTACAAAATTAGGTATGTCTATGCAGCAGGGAGTGTACTCAAGACCATGTATAGGGCTGGCAGACAATGGTTCGACAAGGGTATTTGAATGTTCTAAGAATTCCAAGGTGTATAGTAGTGCTGACAAGGGACAAAGTTGTAGTCACTTCTTCGTCACAGCCAGCTACCCAGAGGGAGGGAGTATTGGAATCTGTGGGCTCAGGACCGTAGTTGGAAGGGACATCAAGCTCAATTGCCATGTTGTTGTTGTTGTTGTTATGTACCGTTGAGTTGGATCCGACTCATAGTGACCCCTCCTTGGGTTTCCAAGGCTGGCGGTTCAAACCCACCAGCCACTCCTCAGAAGGAAGGTTGGGCAATCCTACTTCCGT
>NW_006921818.1:1170793-1173589 GCF_000298275.1 Orycteropus afer afer | reverse complement strand
TGTGTGTGAACTGCTGTGTGGAAAGTGAATTTGCTCTGTAAAGTTTCACCCAAATCACAATAAATAAATAAATAAAAGAGCTATGGCCATGTGACTGTGCATCCTTGTCTGTTCTTTGACCTGAAGCCTTTACTCATTCCTCATGGGCTGACTTTCCCTTTCCTTTTATTTCCCAGCTGTCCTCTTTTGTCTTGTTTGAAAATGGCTTACACACAGATCAGAAACATGTCTTATTTAGGACAGCTGGGGAAACTGAGGCATAGGGAGTGGTTTCATGTGATTGGCTCAAGGCCACCCCTTGAAATAGTGTAAGACCAGCACCAGAATCCAGATCTGACTTAGCATCTTGTAATTTTCCCTCCACATCACACTGTCTTCTGTTAGCCTCACTTGACCTTACCACATCACAGCTGCTTGTCCATGATTCATCCTATGGACAAATCTAGTCCAGCAGAATTGTGTTGCAATGAGGTTCTCTTCACTGTGGCTTGGAAGGAACCATGGGCCTCTTAGAAATGAAACTTACAGACATAAATTCTAATGCATAAAGAAAGTTCTTACAACACCAGGGGAATGAATCAGTGAGCCAGAGTTCAGGAAATGTAAACCTATTTTTAGATAGGAGATTGAAAAAACTCTTAGGACTTCTCCATCTCTTGGGTCAAGACCCTGCTAATTTACTGAGGTCCAAGCCATCAAGGAAGAGACACAACTCCAACTGAATTCCTAGGAGATAAAGCAATGGGGGTGGGAAAACTTCCTCTCATAACAATGTGAAACCCCTGTTATCGAACCAAATAAACTGATCCATCTACCAACCCAAGCAACTGGCTGTGAACACAAGGCCCACTTCTTCTTCATCATCCAGGAACTGGTATGCATATCCACAGACTACAGACTTCAAGTCTTCCAGGCACATCTGGAACCGGGAGCTCAGAGTCTTTCCATGATGAACATTTCTGCCACTAAATAGATAAACAGAAAACACATTCCTTCCCTGGCTGCCCACCATCAGGCCTCAACAGACTTCCAAATGCTGGCATTAATCTAACCACAGGTTTTAGTAAGCAGATAGCATTACCACCAGATAATCAAGCAGTTTTAGAGATGACCCTTCCTAGGTGGGGTCTCATCCCAAACCTCTTCTGCTTTCTTCAAATCATGTGATCCTTCACCAAACACTCAAAACTTGAAAAGCAGGAAAGAACATCTTATTCTCGCATGAGATGCGATATCTTAACATTTCTTTTTATTTAAATATGTGTTGATGGTGTTGAATTTCCAAGTTGTTCTTGTTTGTTGCCTTACATGAAAATGAAACAGTCATACCTGTTCATTGAGTTTCAGAACTCTCATTTGTCTTCGAACATGTGGTGGGCCCTATCAGGTGTCAGAATACAGACAACACCAAAGAGTCACCTTATCATGCAAGTCAGGCCAGTTGGCTCCTTCTCAGATGCATTTCAGGGTTTGGGAAAGGCATCAAGCCCACAGGCTCCAAAGTGGCCACTCATTTGGTGCCTATGAGGGCAATGCTGTTGGAGGTGCTGGCAGAAGCTGCTTTAAATATGTTAAGGCCTTTTCCCACACATACTGTTTCTGAGGCTTGAGCATATTTTGATACTGTCATGGAGCTTCCCTCACAACCTGCAGTGGCTCATCATTGTGGAGGGGCTGCTTCCATTGCCAAACAAATCTTGGAGATAACCTTTGCCTTCTTACAGCTTTGCACATGGGCTTGCTGGTCCCCAGCAGAAACCTGTAGGAGGAAGCCTAAAAGTCAGACTTACACCTTTCTGATTTTGGTCAGAAATGGAAAATGCAAATGTGGATTCCAGATTATTAAAAAAAATAATCTTCCCCATATAAACTTACCCATAAAAGGAGAGATAATTCTGGTCCCTTTACATAGTCTTGCTGACCATTCATTAAGAATGATATCTAAAAATAACGTATTTTGTAGGATGTGACATAAAATGCCTATGACCTATAGTACGTTTGTTGTGTTATAATAAATCTCAAGTCTGTTTTTTTAATACAAGAGTCTAAAACCCAAGACGACCTTGTTATTGCCATTATCAATTTCTTGGGGCAAGAATTTAGACCTTGTTTATGCTACACATTTTTGTTTCAAATTTTCTGAAATGAGGAGGAAGATAAGACGAGAGTATCAAACAGTAGCTCAAGACCTAAGAAAGTATCCAGGCTAAAGACATATTCCAAAAAGCTCAATTAAAGGAGCAAAATGGTCAGATCTAGAATATATGAGTCAGTCTGAGTTTAAATATGGAAATTCCTAGTACATATAAGGGCAATAGATTTCTCCTAATTTGGAATAACAACCCTTTTTCTTAATGTATATCTTCTTAGACCAAGGGCCTTCTATGTCCCAAGGGCCTGGCTTTAGCTTTGGGAATACCAGCGTCAAAAGTTCACAGATTTTATGGAGAGGTTCAAAATTACATGGCCATTTATTTGAGCTGAGTAGCAGCAAGATAGCAACTACTTGAGAAATCCTCCAATCAAAATACTTATAGGATTAATGAGAATATTCATGGTGGAAGACTTTGTGAAAGAAGGAAATTAGAAAAAGAGACTGAAGCTGGAGCTACATACAAAGTGGTCAACAAATTCAGTTGATGTGGTGGTCTTATATCTCTGGAAAACATTGTTCTTGGTCACCAACTCTCAGCTCGGAGAGTCATTTCTCTAAAATAAAAATCTAGTTATGTCAATCCCTATGTAAGCAGCATCCCACAGCCTTTGAGATAAATTCTTTAGTTGAAGCTACTGACC
>NW_006921818.1:1167382-1169803 GCF_000298275.1 Orycteropus afer afer | reverse complement strand
TGTCTTTTTTTTTTTTTTTTTCCTAATTTGGACTGGAGCTCTGGTAGCATGGTGGCTAAGGCACTAGACTGCTAACCAGAAGGCTGGTGGTTCAAACCCACCAGCCGCACCCTGGAAGAAAGATGGGACAATCTACTTCTGACGTGATACTGCATTGGAAACCCAAGAAGGGGTCACTATGAGTCGGGTCCAACTCGCCGGCACATAACAACAGCAACTATCTACCTATAGTTGATAAATTATTCATTATAATTTTTGTATGTTTCAAATATTTCAGAAAAAAATCTTAAAACAAATCAAGCAATGTCAGGCTATAGTAACAATTTATAGAAGTGTAAAGCCCAAAGCACAGCTTCATAACAGAGATGCTCAAAAATACATACTGGTGCAGATGGCTGTCAACTACTCTCAGAACATCAACAACTCAAAAGAAATTTTCATTTTATGTAGTTATGTTCATTTCTAAGAAAAGTCTTAAAATTATTCATGAAAAGACAAGCATGTGTCTTCTCATATGAAACATGCTAACATATTCTGACTTTCCAACATACAAGGTTGCCTATATAAACTCTTTTAATTGATACACTAAATCAACCAGTATCTGTTAAGTTAGAGATACTTAAAAAATAAATAAATAAAACTCACCACCACTGAGTTGATTCTGACTCATAGCAACCCCCATTGGGTTTCTGAGGCTATAAATCTCTATGTAAGTAGAGTGTCCCAACTTCCTTCCATAGAATGGCTGTTAGGTTTGAACCACTGACCTTCTGGTTAGCAGACAAATGCCTTGTCCACTATGCCACCAGAGCTCATTAAAGATACCTCAGGTTGGGACAAAAGTTTAAAAAGTAGTAGATACTTGAAGGGGGTGTATTTTAGAACCGCAATAATAATTATAAATAAAATCTCATTAAATATCTGACCACCTCTAACAATGACAGTAATTATGCAATAAATATTAAGACATGGCCTATGTCCAATAAATCTATGTTTTGGATTTATGACACTATATTGGGCTATCTTGTTTTAACTGTTCTGATGTAATTTTCCACTTTCCTAGAGCACCTGGCTCTTCTGAAAAAGCATATGATCCTTGATTGATACGACATTAGAGACAACTGAGATAATCACAGACTTTGCTGGGGGGATAAAACACTAAGCTATTTTCTCTTTTCCAATTGACCAAATTGCCTGGAGACAGGCTAAAGGATGAATGGCCAGTAACATTTTCCAACTCAAAAGAAAGCAGCAAGTCAAATGTTACCTTTGTGAGAAACATCTGCCAAGACATTTAGAAATGCTGGGTCCCACCATCTCAGGAGTGTATAGAACAAAATTGCAAAAGGGCAATGGGAAATGAAGGAACAGAAGGGAAAACTGGGCAGTGTAGTCTAGGCCAGATGGTCAGAGTCTTCTAGAAGCCCTTAGTTATCATTGACTAAGAAAGATTAAATAGAGATTAGCAGTGAAGGCAAAATTATTTTGTGATTGTTTGAGACTGCACAGAATGAAAAATATTCATAGAACTCTCCTACACAAGCAAAAGAGA
The DNA here is from genome assembly GCF_000298275.1 of Orycteropus afer afer. Lineage (NCBI taxonomy): Eukaryota > Metazoa > Chordata > Mammalia > Tubulidentata > Orycteropodidae > Orycteropus > Orycteropus afer. Next base: position 1,168,251 of record NW_006921818.1, on the reverse strand, counting down.
CCAAAATCTTCCTTTTCCATCCCTTCTTCTATATGGCTTCCTACTCCTTCTGTGAAGATTTGTTTTTCATTCCCTCTGGACTAACTCTGTTCTTAGACACCATAAGATGTCCCCAAATTTAAGTGATTTAAATACTGCACCTTACTGACTTTTTTTTTTTTTTTTTTTTAATTCTCTATTGGGCAATCTACTTCCATAGTGATACCACTCAGAAACCCAAGGAGGGGTTGCTGTGAGTCGGATCTGACTCAACGGCAGTGAGTTTGGTTTTTGGTTTACCATCTTCTATGAATATTATTTTTGGAGGTCAGTCAGCAATAATATACAGTAGAAGGTATGAAAGCAGGTATTTATGTAAGGTGGAAACCTGTCAGAGAGGAAAACCTCAAATATTTTCCACTAAAATGAATTATAGAAAAGCAGTAAGATTGTATCCTGTTAAGATGAAAAGCTTGGGAGACCAGAAAAAACAAGGGAGCCCTGTTGAGCTCTGACTCTCATAGGTTTCACTGTATTTCTTAATCTTTCTTGTTTGTTGCTCTAGCCTTTACTCTGTATTTTTTTAACATAATGGATAGAGATTATGAATAATAGTCATCTAAAACCAGCTCTGGTGGTACAGTGCCTAAGGCACTTGGAAGTCACTAATATAAGCACTGTTACTAGCTCTGGCATGGAGGGAGGGAATTGCAGGGGAAAGGGCTTTAAAAAATATTGGCTTTTTTGGACTGGATCTCTGGTAGCATAGTGGCTAAGGCACTTGACTGCTAACTTAGAAGGCTGGCAGTTCAAACCCACCAGCCACTCCTCGGAAGGAAGGTTGGGCAATCTACTTCCGTAGTGATACTGCCTCGGAAACCCAAGGAGGG
>NW_006921818.1:1157389-1166667 GCF_000298275.1 Orycteropus afer afer | reverse complement strand
CTGGTTACTCACATTCTCCAACAGAGTCAACCTCACTTCAGTTTCTTCTCCTATGCTCATCAAGAGTTCTTCACTGCTGAGAGCAGAGATACTATGATCTCAATCCCATCCCTACACAGGATCAGTCCTACTTCTTTTAATGATATACTCTATCTTCTTCCCTTTGTTTTCATACAGTCTAAACATTTTGACCTGTACTCTCAAGGGACAGATGCAAATGCACAGAATACTTTTGGGATTTTGTTTTTGGAACCGTTGTTATATGTTAAAGGTGAGATGGACTACACGGAATCACCAAGCACTCTGAGACCTAATTAAGCTTTAAGTCCTTTATTTCCAGGGTGGAGAGGTGGCTCCTGCCAGAAAGGACTCTCGACCTAGAAGAGCAGCTTCACAGGGTTTATAAAGATAAAACCCACTTATAAGCAGGCAGGAGGTACTATTGAGTGTCTCTTTTTTATCCTTTGCAAGCAATCTTTTACAGAAGCAGAAAGCAATGTTTAACTTAATTTAGCAAATAACACCTGTAAAGAAACTCCTTGGCATTATGAGTAGGCCTCATCAGCTCTGGGTGTTTCAACTAGGACTCAACCTTTGCAAGCTGACTTTTACAGAAGCTGAGAAAGCATTATACTTGCTCTAGCAAGTCACACCTATAGACCACACTTAGCATTGTGGTTTGTCTCTGTGATTGGTATAGGGGCTTAACTAGGTCTCCATGTTCTGCCAGAATGGATGGGGTGGTCTAGGCCTGCAGCCTTTCAGTGGAAATAGGATGGGGTGGTCTAAACTTGCAGCTTTTCAGCTAAAACAGAATGGGGTGGTCGGTCTAGACCTGTAGCTTAAGGGGAAAGAAAAAAAAAAAAAAAAAAACCTTTATGGGGGTATCAGCATGTCAAGATGGAGTCAGTTAAGCTATCTGGCTCATACACACCATGATTAAGAAAATTTACCAATTATATTCTATTGGGCATTACCTCTACAGCAAAACTTCTGAAGAAACTCTGTGCCCTCCACATGGACTGAGATATGGAAAATTAATTTAGGTTCAAATCAGCAAAATAAGGAAAGGACTCAAGATTTAGGTTCTACCAGCATATAATGAGTACTTATTCTGATCAGGATCTCTGTTCATGGGTTCCACAGGTTATCACATGCCATTGTTACAACAATCTTATAAAACCTCAACTTGCCTGAGAACATTCATACATTTAAACAATTAAACCAGGTTTTGAATATAAACCAAAAAAACAAACCAAACTCGCTGCCAATGAGTCGGATCTGACTCATAGTGACCTCTCCTTGGGTTTCTGAGTGGTATCACTACGGAAATAGTTGCCCAACCTTCCTTCCGAGGGTTTTGAATATAGGAATTCTTAATTTAATATATCACATGAATGCTCCTTCAATAGATGTTTTATCAGTTTTTCTCTTTTAACTTGTTTAAGGTAGATTGCAATATTTTTAAAAAATAGATCCAATCTATTGGATATGATTTATAAGATGTGATCCTAGCCTGAATAAGAAGTATGGGATATTAATTTTTTAAAGCTTTTTAATATTTGGGAGTGCTAGAATTTTTCAAATGTTGGATTTTCTCTGTAGGTACTGAAGTATAATTAAGAATTTCATCCTAAAATACTTTTTTTCTGGCATTTTGTTTTATCTCCTTTTCAAAAATACTGGTCACTGAAACTTGTCTGTATCCATCCTCACGACATTCTTTAGATTTGAAAGAAAGTATATTACTTAAATTATATGCATGAATAACCATGTATTTCTGCTCTGGTTCTGTTGTTCTTAGCTCTTGAAACATAGACAAGCCATGACCATGTTCTACTTACTCAGCTATACACCCTGAAGACAAAGTACCAATTTCTTGTGATCATGTAAGCATATGAAATCTGAACAAACACCGTTTAGGTCAGCATTTAGGAATTTTTTGAATGCTGAATGTCTATTAGCTTGCCTCATTATTGAGAATTTTTATGTTTTATTCTTTTAAAAGTGTTACACCATTAAGGTCCACTCTTCTTCACCAAGGTCAAGATCAGGCTCATATGGTCATAAATGTTTAACGACTTACCAATTGAATTAAAAATGGGATAGGAACATTTTCTGTATGGCATATTTACATAATAAACATAATAAACAGCGGTAACATAAGGAGAGGTTCTCTACACTTAAATAATGGAGTCAAGATACATAATTCTAAACTCATGTCTTTTTGTTCATACTTTCCTTTTAATTTCTCTCATACTAACAATTATGAATGCAAAAGTTGGGCAAAATACGGACTTCCCACTGCTGGAATCCGTTCCATTTCTCTAAAATGTAAATTTGAAAACAATCATTTGAAAAAAAATTTGTCCCTATATTCTGTTTCTCCTTTTTTTCAAGGCAAACACCTTTCCAAGAACTTTATCACCCAGGCTAACAGTATTTGTTTTATTTTATTTTGGTAATAAACAACAAAAAAAAAATATATTAATTTTTATATACATAAAATGAACATAAATATCCCTATAAAATGGCAGAAATAGACCATAATCTATGTTATCAGAGCTTTTTCCAACAATCTACCCATGTGCAATTTCCTAGAATTTTATTTTCAGAGGGCAAAACAGTATTTATCAAACTATTTATTGTCTTCATTATTTTTCCACTGATATTTATTAATTTTTTACTATGTTTTTCTTAGGCATTGTGCAGATGATTCAAAACTACCTGGCATAATAGCTATGGGGCTAATGGAGAGAAGTCACAAATGCATTCTTTTCCTCTATTTCCTCCAACAGAGCTCAAAATAAGGACATGATATGCTCTTCCAAATTTTAAGTTATAAAATAATCATTAGGATGAGCAAAGCATTCATATTTAATGGTCTTTTTTAAGAACAGGATACTTCCTGGGATAATATTTACCACTGACTTTAATTGAAAGAGTTAATAAATATAAGCAAAAACGTGTTATTCCAATTGGAACATAAAAACAGGTTAAATTAAAAAACTCCAAACATTTGCAAGGATCTTAAAAACTAGAGACATTTTATGTGTCTTATAGGGTGTAGTTATTCTATATTATACACAGACAATTTCTCATTATAATTTGACCTTCCAACTACATTTATCTTTATTGAAAATAATGTCCTGATAAGCAAATATAAATACTTCATTTTTTTGATGGTAACTTAGTTACTGGAAATTAATTCCTAGTCATTGTGTTTTTAATATTTTTATCAATTTTGTTAGCCTGAATTCCACCTTGGCAGGGAATACCAAAATGTTGTTGTTGTTATGTGCCATCGAGTTGAACCCGACTCATAGCGACCCCTCCTTTGGTTTCCAAGGCAATATCCTTACGGAAGTAGATCACCAAATCTTCCTTCCGAGGAGTGGCTGGTGGGTTTGAACTGCCAGCCTTCTAGTTAGCAGTCAAGTGCCTTAGGCTTTATGCTACCAGAGCTCCTAATATCAACATAGATGGTCTTAAAATATACTAAGTGTGTGCCTTTAGAATATTGTGATCACCCAAAGATGTCTTTTCCCTTTGTGCACTCATGTGAGTGGTCTGTTAGCAAGTCCCAGCTGTTCATGTATCCATCTATTTTTATTCAATTTCTTCTAAACAAATTATTGTAATATAGTGTGAATATGCCATAAGATGATACATATAAACTGCTCTTTCACAACAAGCAAGAGTAAGATAAGCTTCTTCAGGAATAAATAAAATCAACCAGTAAAAAAACCTTAAAAAAAACAATGCCATACAGGAGAAATGTAAGTAATTCATGTGATTGAGCATCATGGTTTGGAACCCAAACACAAAGAGTATGGGGTTTTTTAGAGTACATAAAAACCATGAATACTAGTGTTCAGGATTGAGCAATGAACTTTCAGGTATCTTTATTTCTAAGAAGTAAGGAAAAAATATGAGTTAGTAGAAGACATACATAAGCTTGGGGAGGAAATTTTAAAAATAATTAGAATATCAAAGTCCAGGAAGGAAATATCCTATATTATAAATTTACAGACATTTCTAGGCCAAGCAGACAAAAAATTAAATTTTAAAAAATTAACTGCATATTAGAGCTAGACATAATTGCTGCCATTTGAAAGAAAATGTCTCAGTACTTGCTTCTCAAATACAGTTCTCAGCTGTCAGGGCTTTAATTTCTTTATATTCTTATTACTCTTCCAATCTTAATTGGGAGCTTTTGCCCTTCCGTTATTCATTTTATGGCATTGAAATCATCATTACTTTGGATGATTTCCAACAATAATTATATAATAGAGGATCAAGTGTGGAAAAGATCTATAGAGAATATTTTATAGTTTTTCTTGGCAACTTTAGTATTCTCATTATCCAGAGACAGAACTCCATTTACTTTCATAAAGTATGCCTCTCACCCAGAAAATAGATTAAAAAAAATCAATTTATCATGTATGATTAATTCCTATTTATAAACATCTTGAGTCCAAATTTGTTATGAACCTTGCAAGAAATTTAGATGTTTTTTTTCCTTCAAATAAACAAAACAATATTAAAAAAAAAAAATGTCTCCAAATAGGAAATTTTTCTACTAAGAATGTAGGAAAAAAACTCCTCATCATATCTTTGCTTTGTCTCCTTGCTTTTACTCTGTGACAGACTGAGTTTGGTGTTTCCAAGTTGTTGAAGTGTTTATTTTCTCCATGCTGTGTAGAGCATTATTGCCATTTTCCATTGATATTGAGATAGCATCAATGGACCTGGAACACAACATCAAGCTGTTATTGTTCTAACACCAGCCTCCTAAAATTTGAACTATACTCCTGAGAATACTGATACTGGATTCAGTGACCTTATTCATTTTTAAGACTAGTCTCCTGTGTCTTGAGCATATCTTAGGCTCCCCTCTGAGAATGTTATAGATCCGATATCAACAGAGTATCAGAAAAGAAGGTCACAGGGAATGTCCAGCAATGAGATTGGTGTGGTGTCAATTAAGTGTTAAGTGTGGTAGTGAGTGGGTGAGTGATAATTGAAGCTGCAGAGTGATATCACTAATTAGAGTGATATGGCTTTGTAGTGACACAAAGGACAAACTGATGAACAGCAGAATATCCAGTTTACCTCATAAAAAATAATCTGGTAACAGAGGTGACATGGCTGATGTAAATCTGGAGTAGAAAAAAAGAAAGAATTAAAATATAAATGAAGGATGTGGTCATAACTAAGAATACAGTGAATAAATGTTTGCCTTGGTTGTTTCTCCTATGTGAGCAGCTTTAGACAGCTTCAGTCATCCACACACCAGGAGTTTGTTTGCATTAATATCAGGAATATTTGGGATGATTACTGGGGAAGAAAAGGTAGACTATGAGGAGGGAGAAAAGAAAGTGTACAATGTAGTCTTTCCGACTTCCTATTATGGATTACTATTGAAGCACCACTAGGAGAAAAAACAAAGACAAGACCAAAGTAAATGTCACAAAAGATTCTGAAACTTGTTCTTGAAAGGAGAGTAGCAAAAGTGAAGGGAGAGAAATGATAAAGTAAAAGAGCTGAACAGATTTCAGAGGGCAGCTTGAGGGGACAATGTAAATTATTATAATGAAATACACAAATAACTGCAATTGGAAAATCAAAGAGGAAGAACACTCTTAGCAGGCATTTTTCAAGTGGAAAGAACTGAAGCAGAAAATCAAGCCTCAGTTTGCTATATTGAAATTTCTGTGGGCAAAATATTGAATGATAAAAGAAGCATCAAAAGAAGATAGAAGGAATACACAGAGTCACTGTACCCCCCCAAAAAAAATTGAACAACATTCAAATATTTCAGGAGGCAGCATATGATCAAGAACCAACTGAAGGAAGAAGTGTAAGCTGCACTGAAAACATTGGTGAGAAAGAAATCTCCAGGAATTGATGGACTATGTGGATGATGCAATGGTAAAGGTGCACACTCATTTATGCCAAGAAATTTGGAAGACAATTACCTGGACAATTAATTGCAAGAGATCCATATTTGTGCCCACTCTAAAGAAAGATGATCTAACGGAATGCACAAACTATTGAGCCATATCATTAATACTATAGACAAGTAAAATTTTACTGAAAATAATTAAAAAATAGATGTAGCAATACATTGATAGAAATAGATGTAGCAATACATTGACAGAAATTCAAGCATATTCAGAAAAGAATGTATGAGGGTATCATTGCTGATGTCAGATGGATTTGGGCTGAAACTAAATAATACCAGAAAAGTGTTTATCTGCATTTCATTGAATACACAAAAGCTTTTGACTGTGTGGATCATAACCTATCATGGATAAAGTTGAGAAGAATGGAAATTCCAGAACACTTAATTGTGCTCATGAGAGACTTGTAAATAGCCCAAAAGGCAGTCATTTGAACAGAACAAGGGGATACTGCATGGTTTAAAAGCAGGTGAAGTGTGCATCAGTGTTATACCTTTCTACCATACTTATTCAATCTGTATACTGAACAAATTATCTGAGAAGCTGGACTACATAGAGAAGAACATGGCATCAGAATTGGAGGAAGACTCATTAACAACCTGTGATGGGCAGATAATACAACTTTTCTTGCTGAGAGTGAAGAAGGCTTGAAGCATTTACTGATGAAGATAGAAGACTATAGCCTTCTGTATGGATTACTCAATAAAGAAAACAAAAACCCTCACACCTGGACCAATCATCAACTACACGATAAATGGAGAAAAGATTGAAGCTATCAAGGATTTAATTTTACTTGGATCCACAATCAATGCTCATGGAAACAGCAGTTAAGAAATCAAATGGCATATTTCATTGGGCAAATATCCAGCAAAAGACCTCTTTAATATGTTAAACAGCAAAGATGTCACTTTGAAGACTAGGGTGTTCTTGACCTAGCCATGGTCTTTTCAGTAGCCTCATATGTATACATATGAAAGCTGAAGGATGAATAAGGAAGACCGAGGAAGAATTGATATCTTTGAATTGTGGTGTTGGTGATGAATATTGAATGTACCATGGACTGCCAGAGGCATGAACAAATCTGTCTTGGCATAAGTATAGTCAAAATTCTTCTTAGAAATGAGAACAGTGACACATTGTCTGCCATAATTTGGTCATGTTGTTATCAGGGACCATTCCCTGGAGAAGAACATCATGCTTGGTAGGATGTCACTGTAAAAGGGGAAGACCCTCGATGAAATGGACAGACACAATAGTTGCAATGATGGGTTCAAGAATAGCAAAAATCATGTGAAGGATTGGACAATATTTCATTCTGTTGTAAATATTGTCGCTATGAGTCGGAACCAACTCCATGAACAACACAAGAAGAATTCAGGTGGGTACATGAGTGTCACTGCTCCAACTGCTCAGTGACACAGTGGAGTAGAGACAAGTAATCTCTCCATGTCTGCAACGGTACTTGTGAGGTGGCCTCTGTAGATTCCTGGAAAGATTTTGTAGCTAGAGTGAAGATTCTATATCAATTTGTAATAGGAATATGCTTGTGAAATTATATTAATCCTTGTGTGAACTCAACAATTTTAGATAATTTTTGGTAGTTATTATCTCCACTATTAAAATTTAAATCTGATTTTAGAACATTTAACACCATAAATCACATGAACTAGTCAAAAAAAATTTGTTATCTAACATGAACCAAATTGTACCTGATGATGAGGTGCTTGTTATACACTGATTTGTGCACACCTATTTTTCAGGTTATTTATTTTCTATATATTTCAACAACTGGTTTGAACCTCAACAGTTGAGTTCTTATACAATGTTAGCATCAATAGATATGAGATGTTCTGATGATGAGCCAGAATTACATATTCTATGGGGAAATAGAGGGAATCATAGACATTAAACAAAGGAAGTATGTGAGTACTCATTAATAAGATTGAGTTCTAGTGTTCATTTTTTGCCCAGTTTGTCAGGCTTTATTTTCAATTTTATACTTAATGTACAATATGTCTTTAAAAATTTCAGAGTAAGTAAAAAAAAATTGTCTTAAAAGAAAAATCAAGAGACAGGATTTTCAAATACCATCATCTCTGGCTTGTTAGGCTGTCAGGGAAGAGGGTAGAATAAATGGAGGATAGAAAGCAGTAATATGTTAACCCAGCTTTAACTTCAATTGGGAGATTTATAATCAGGAGAAGTATTAAATAAAGGACAGGTATCGTTAATGACAGAGAATGCATTACTAGTAAAGATATACAAAGGATGTCAACAAATCTACAGGGACAAATTTGAACATATTTATCAACTTTATGAATATATAGAAGTAACAAGTCATCATTCAAAGGTATTCTATTCTTCCAAAATAGCTTCTGTTGCCTAGAAAACAGCAGCTCATTCTTAGCTTTGGGGTATTTTCTTTTGAAAGGGGTTGGGCATTAAAGAAGGGGTTCAAAGGCTATGATCACAGTAGTAATTCAGTGATTTCTGATATGTTCTTTGTGCAGGAATAGTGTGATAACTGGAGTGTCTGGTGGTGTAAATGAAAAAGGTCTTGACTTCTAACTGAAAACTTGATGGTTCAATACCTTCCAGAGACACATTAGAAGAAAGGCCTGACAGTCCACTAATGAAAGATCAGAAACCTTATGGAGAAGTTCTACACTACACACATGGGATCATCATGAGTTGGAATTGATTCAACAACAACTGATTTCAGTTTTAGTTTATTGTGATATCCCTTCCAAATGTCTATATGAAGAAGACTACATCGGGATTGAGTAAGACTCATTAACAATCTGTGATTTGCAGATGAGACAATCTTGCTGGCTAAAAGCAAAGATGACTTAAAGAACTTACTGATGAAGATCAAAAATTACATAGAGCTTTTAATGTGTAACTCATCTCAACATAAAGCTAGCAAAAATCCTCACAACTGGATCAATAAACAATATGTTGATAAATGGAGAAAAGATTGAAGTTGTAAAAGACTTCATATTACTTGAATCCACAATCAACACCCATGGAAGCAGCAGCCAGGAAAACAAATGATTTATCACATTAGGAAAATCTGCTGCAAAAGACTTGTTTAACAAAGTACAGGCATGTGAGTTAAACATTTACCTCAAGTAGACACACGCCCTGGAGAGAACATTCATGGGAGAAGGAAGGGCCGCTTATGCACAGGGAGATAGCTCAGGGTGCAGAAGAGTATGAAGGGATGGACACTGGGAAGAGGTAACTATGGGGAGGAAGTGGGAGGGGAGCTGCTGCATTGTAAATTTTGGTCAATGACATGAGACAAAGTAT
>NW_006921818.1:1154367-1157174 GCF_000298275.1 Orycteropus afer afer | reverse complement strand
TGTTGTTTGTTATGTGTCGTCAAGTCGGATCCGACTCACAGTGACCCCTCCTTGGGTTTCCGAGGCAGTGTCACTACGGGAGTAGATTGTCCAACCTTCCTTCAGAGGAATGCCTGGTGGATTTGAACCGCCAGCCTTCTGGTTAGTAGTCAAGTGCCTCAGGCACTATGCTACCAGAGTTCCCATGGTGTTAGTGAAGAATATTAAATACATAACAGGCTGCCAGAAGAAAGAACAAATCTGTCCTGGAAGAAGTACAGCAAGAATGTTTCTTAGAAGCAAGGGTGGTGAGACTTCTTCTCATGTACTTTAGATAGGTTATCAGGAGGAATCAGTTCCTGGAGAAATACATCATACTTGAAAGCAGGTCAGAAAAAAAAAAAGGAAGACTCTCAATGACATGAACTGACATAGTGGTTGCACCAATGGTCTCAAATATGGCAACAATTATTAGGGTAGTGCAGGACTTGAAAATGTTTTGGTCTTCGCAAAATAAGTCAAACATAATAATAATTATTAGGATGGTGCTTTACTGGGCAGTGTTTTATTCTGTATAGAATTAGTTGGAACTAATTTGGTTAAGTTGTAACTGACTTTTTATCACGTAACAACAACTGCTTAAAGTTTCTACCTCAAACTATTATCATCCTTACCTGCAAATTCAAGTTCCTTGGATAAAATCCAGAGGTAGCAACATATGAACTGCTTATTATAAACAACAGCAAATACTTTGTGAATGTAGACAAGGTATCAATCAGTCCTGAAATTTATATTTTTTTCATAAATATCTATTATAGTATTAAATTAATGTGGTATTAAATGTAAAAACACTGTGTCCAATAACTTGGAAGTCACTGAGAGAAAATATGTATTGATTAGAACCAAGCAAACAGCTCTATTTAGTGAATATAATTTCTAAAGAACTAATAAAAAAAGGATTTAGACAGAAATTCAATGCACAAAACTTCATGTAGCCACATATCTCAAGTATTAGAAATTAACAGATCTATTTAAGAATGTCAGGGAGGAATTCAAATTGAAAAATAGGAAAATAGTTAAAGAGAATTAATGTTAGAGTATTTTGCTGTGGTGGTACAATGGTTTAGTGCTCATTTGCTAACCAAATGTAGTAGCTGAAACCCACTAACTAGTCCATGTGAAAAAAAGACAAGGCAGTCTGCTTCCATAAAGATTGACAACCTTGGACCATTTCTGTTCTGTCCTATAGGGTTACTATGAGTCTGAATAGACTCGACTACAATGAGTCTGGTTGGGCTTGGGAATGATGACAGGATAAAATGCTGTAAAGTGGCTTAGAGAACACAGGAGAATGTATAAAACATGCATTAGTGGTACTACTTCATTAAATTAAATTAGATATTCCAAAAGTTAAAGTGAATCTTCACCCACCCACAATCGATCCACACATATTGTCTAGTCTTCAGATGACCTTGAGTTTTTCAAATCAAACTGAGAAATGAAGATATTTCCAAGATTTCTTTTACCTAAATTTCCTGGATATGGAAGAAAAAAAAAATCAGCAAAAACCACAAGTTGATTCAGACTCATGATGACCCTGTATCATGCAGTAGAACTATACTCCATAGGGTTTCAAGCTGTAAATTTGGAGACTAGTTGTCAGACCTTTCTTCTGAGACACTTCTGGGTTGATTCAAAATACCAACCTTTGGTTTAATGCTTAACCATTTGTTTCACCCAGGCATTGCTAGGTGTTGGAATTGCCTTCTGTATATATAGATACATAAATATTTTCATTAAATCTGGGAATTTTAGTACATGAAATGTCTTATGTAAGCAGCATGAAAATCCCCCTTCAAACTATGAAAATGTCATCATGTATGAGAGGAAAAAGAGCTCTGTTGATGTAAGGGTTAATGTGTTTGGATGGTAATCAAAAGGTCTGTGGTTCAAATCCACCAGCTTCTCTGTGGAACAAAGATGAGGCAGTCTACTTCCGTAAAGATTTACAGCTTTGGAAACCAAATGGGGTCTCTATGAGTTAGAATCTACTTGATGGCAGTGATTGTGGTTTTATGGGTGTGAGGAAAGGATCTTGTTTTGAAAGATCCAAAAGATAACCACATTCATAATCTCATTGCTATAGTTAAATGGGTGGGTCTTACAAGGCAAATATTTCATAAATAATTAAATACATATTATTTCCTTTGCTTTGTTAGAAATAATATTTTCATTATTTTATTAATCTGATATATGCTCATCATTAAATTGACAATCAAGAGAAAAAAAAAAATAGTTCAAAAAGTGTTCAAGGAAGTAATTAACAAATGGCTTATTTCCTACCATTCCATAGAGCTGTGTCTTGATTAACTGGCTCACTGAGAGAAGAAAAAAAAAAAGAAAAAGAAAAAGAATTAATGATTAGGGTTGTTTATGTCAATCTCTGTTGTGTAAATACTCTCAGCATGAACAGTTTCAAGCTCCCAGTGGTGAAAAACTGGCTCACAAAGTTCCTGAAAAGTTAACAGTCAGCTCTTAGGCACTATGCTAGTCTAATTCAGTTTCAGCCTATTACTGTGGGTATATAAATTTATTGAGCATTGCTTCAGAAACTTTATAATGCATACGCAAATATACTAAAGTATGCACAGGGGAATAAGTTGATAAATAAATAGATTCATTTAAAAAATACAAGTATTACAGGAATAAACAGTAATATAAGAGTAAACAATATATTTATTTTACAGTAGGAACCTGTTTCCATTGAGTGTATTCTGACTCATGGGAGCTCTGGTAGCATAGTGGCTAAGGCACTTGACTGCTAACCA
>NW_006921818.1:1150499-1152342 GCF_000298275.1 Orycteropus afer afer | reverse complement strand
GACCCCTCCTTGGGTTTCCGAGGCAGTATCACTATGGAAGTAGATTGCCCAACCTTCCTTCCGAGGAGTGGAAATTACGTATAAATAAGATTAAACTGCATAATTCATTAGTGTCTTCCTTTCTTCCCTCAATATTTTGATTCATGTTTGTATACATTTATTGAACTAGACTATTAATTTTGGGTATTATATGCAATTCTATTATAATACTATGCTACAATATGCAGCTCCATTACTATATTGATAAGTGTATATTTCTTTATTTTATCACTGATAGCGATGCTACTATAAATATTTTTATTCATATTTCCTTTTGGGCCTGTGTCAGAGTTTTTTTTAGGTCAAACCCTCATCTAAATGTCATTGTAGAGTCAGAACATAGGCATATATTCAACATTAATGTTTATGGTACACTGTTCTAAAATTGTAGCACTTCACATATGTGACAGGAAGGCATGAGGATTTCCATTTGCCTACATTCTCTGAGGTAGAATCTCTATGGAAGGATATTGCCCAATCTTCCTTCAGAGGAGCAGCTGGTGGGTTTGAACCACCTGCCTTCTGGTTAGAAGTCAAATGCCTTAGGCACTATGCCACCAGAGCTCCCTCCAATATATCTATAAATCAGTTTTTTTTTAATCCATCCAATCTAAAGGTGTTCAATAGCAGCACGCTTTAATATGAAAATCTAATTATTAGTGAAGAAGGGAGGGTATTTATTCATGTATATATCAGCCATCCACTTCTTTGAAGGTTCTCCTTGTCAGTTAACTACTTTTCTTTTTAATTACTTCCAAAAATACTTTAAGTGTTCTGCTTACTGATCTTTTGTAAATTATGTGCCTTGTAAATATTTCATTCAATTGTTTGACTTACATTTTATCTTTATTTACAAAAGTATTACCCTATAAAGAATTGCATTGTTGTTAATGTAGTCAAATGTACCATTGTTTTATTAATGTTTTATGTGGAGTCTTGTAAAATAAATACATCTCTAACCTGATGTCATCTTGAGAGTTTCTTATATTTTCTCCTGAGTGTTTTATCTAAGGTCAGACATACTGTTTTCCAAAAAGGCCCAAATTGTAAATATTTTCAGCTTTGTTTGTTATGTTTTAAATATATCTATTAAATATTTGTTATTTATTCCTTCATTTTCTATATTCAATAAGATCCCTTCTCAAATCCAGCCACAAATAGTTCATTTTATTTTAACTTGTTACATGACTGCTAAAATTCTGGATGTTTATTAATTGAATTTTTTTTAATTGATCACCAAAATGAATATGCTTCATATTGGTATCTACTTTTTTGATAATATGACTGTTATTAGTGGCATCAGGATTCGAGGGAGACTCATTAACAACATACAATATGCAGATGACATAACCTTGTTTGTTGAAAGTGAGTAAGACTCAAAGCACTTACTGCTGAAGATCAAACATACAGCCTTCAGTTAGAATTAAACCTCAGCATAAAGAAAACAAAAATCCTCACACCTAGACCAATAAGAAATATTACGATAAATGGAGAAAAGATTGATGTTATCATGGATTTCATTTTCCTTGGATCCACAATCAACACCCATGGAAGCAGCAATCAAGAAATTAGACATATGACACTTGGCAAATATGCTGCACAAGACCTTTTAGAAGTGTTAAAGAGCAAAGATGTGACTTTGAAGACTAAGCTGCACCTGAACCAAGCCATGGTATTTGCAATACCCTCATATGCATATGAGAACTAGAAGATGAATAGGGAAGACCACAGAAGAATTGATGCATTTGAGTTATGGTGTTGGCAAAGAATATTGACTGTACCATGGACTGCTAGGAGAATTAAA
>NW_006921818.1:1146710-1150319 GCF_000298275.1 Orycteropus afer afer | reverse complement strand
GAGAAGAATATCATGCTTGGTAAAGAGTCAGAGAAAAAGGGGGGGCCCTCAATGAAATGGATTAACGTTGTTACATTACGGTTGGGCTATGTTGTTACATAATAGTGGCTGAGATGACAGGTTCAAGTATGGTAATGACTGTGAGAATGTGCAGGACTAGCCAATGTTTTGTTCTGTTGTACATAGGTTTGCTAAGAGTCAGAACCAACTCTACATCACCTAAAAATATAACTGTTATCCAAATAATATTAAGCCTTTTCAGTAATCTTCTTTCTCTCTTTGTCACTGATGCCACATAACTTTTCACAGAATGTCTGGAAATGATATTTCTCCCTTATCTTTCTGTGGGGCCTTGTGATTCTTCAAGATAAGGACATGTTTTCTCTTTCTAAATCTGTCAATAGCTATCGTACCTTTGGAAGTTGGTAACTTCCCCCTCTTCCTATTATTTATTGTCTCTGTTTCTGGAACTTCTACTAGAAATGCTGGGTCTTTTAAAACTACACTCAATAATTGTAACTTCTTTTAAAACAATTATTTTATAGTTTCTTAATCTATGTCAAAATTCATGTTCTCTGCCCCCATTCTCTCAGGGTTCTTCTCAGCAGGTCCAGATTCATGAGTCTGTAACAAACACAGTTACACAGGACTTTGCCATCAGAAGTACTCCACACTTGTTAAATACTATGTTTTGATCACCTTGCTCATGGCCACCCCTCCTTGGGTTTTCCAAGGCAATATCTCTACGGAAATAGATTGCTCAATCTTACTTCTGAGGAGTGGCTGGTGGATTTGAACCTCCAGCCTTTTGGTTAGCAGACAAATGCCTTAGGCATTATGCCACGAGAGCTCCCAGTTTTGTTTTTTGTTTTTTCAAAATCATCTTGAAACAGTCAATGATTTAATCTTAGAACTTGTGTTTTTAAGTGAAAATCTATGATACAATAGAGCATATGTATGAGTTGCCCACCATTAAACATGCTTATCATTCTTTGGCATACAATTCACATTTAACATTCACAATGCTCCATGAGCACAGAATGTCAGTGAACACATGATTTATGGAAGTTCAGTGAGGCTCAAAGCAACTACACGGCATGCATGGTATTTCGACAACTTTGTAAACAGGCTGCTGACAGCCTAAGGGCAATGCTTTCCATTCACGTCAATATATTTTTCCCAAATACAGAAAGAAGAAAATTGTGCTCTATGAAACATGAATGACAAAGGAATTTTACATCTTTTCTTGAAGATGTGTTACTTTTCTAACCACTTATGCAGGAAATGATGACATAGAAGTAAAGGTAAAGATACAGCAACTCATATTTCCTTTCCATCAGCAAGCTGAACATACAGAATGTTGATAGAATGTGTGTGTATCAAGAAAGGAAATAAAAACAGTTAAACTGGTTTTCCAGTTCTCTGGTAAAAATGAAATGCATATGCATGTGTAGGCAACAGAATGCAAATTATATGATTTTGATGAATCACTATATGAATTAAGTGATATTATATTTACATTTACCTTTATAATTTACATTAAATAATAAAAAGATGAGCAGTAGAACTCTTGTAAATACTTTGTAAAAAAAAAATATTGTGATTTGGGTGAAAATTTACAGAGCAAATTCACTTTCCATACAGCAGTTCATATATATTTTGTCTCATGACATTGACTACAATTTCCCACAATGCAACAGCTCTCTTCCCACTTCCTCCCCATAGTTACCTCTTTCTTCCTTGTGTCCTTCTCTCCCATGCACTCCTGCCCCCTGAGCTGTCTCCCTGTGTATACATAGCCCTTCTATTCTCACATGATTGATTGCTCCAAGGAGTGTATCTACCTAATGTAAATATTTACTTCATATGCTTGTATTTTATTTGGCTGGAAGCCACAGGAGTGGGTTCAATTCTAGACCTGAAGGGCAGCTGGTTCCTTTTTTTTTCAATGATTTTGAGTTTTGTTCCACATTGGTCTCCCACTCTATCTGCTACGTAGATCTCCCTCCAAGTGGTTGACAGCGAAAGCCAAGCACCATCTAGTTCTTCTGGTCTCAAAGTCATATAGGCTGAGAATCGCATGGCTGTTTCGATGCAGCTTTCGTTTTCTTCATCCTTCTTTGCTCTGGATGAGGAGAAATCCATCATTGCATCTAGATGGCCACTTGGAAGTTTTTTTTTTTTTTTAATTTGTATTGTGATTTGGGTGGAAGTTTACAGAGCAAATACATTTTCCATACAGCACCTCACATATACTTTGCTACATAACATTGATGGTAATTTCCCACAATGCAACATCTCCCCACCCACTTCCTCCCCATTATTATCTCTTCCATGCATCTTTACCTCCCATGCACTCCTTCCCCCATTCCCCAAGCTATCTCCCTGTGCATACACAGTCTTTCTATTCTCCCAGATTGATTTCTCCAAGGAGTATATTTGGTTGATGTAAATGTTTAGCTATATGCTTATTTTTTGTTTGCTGGAAGCCACAGGAGTGAGTTCAGTTCCAGACCTGAAGGGCAATTAGGGACCATAGTCTCAGTGGTTCCATCAGGCTCTAATAGACAGGCAAACTTGGTCTTTTTTTTTTAATTATTTTGAGTTTTGTTCCACATTGTTTTCTCACTCTATACAGGATTTCTTACATAGATTTCCCTCCTAGTGGTTGACAGTGGAAGGCGGACACCATCTAGTTCTTCTTATTTCATAGTCTATAGGCTGAGAATTGCACAGTGTACCAGGTGCTTGGACTAATTGCTTCTGTGTATCTTTGGTTTTCTTCATTCTTCTTTGCTCTGGATGAGGAAAGACACATAATTGCATCTAGATGTCCGCTTGCCAGCTTTTAAGATCCCAGTTGCTATGCACCAAAGTAGGAGATGGAATATTTTTGTGTGGAATGTTATGCTATTTGAGCTTGATGTCCCTTGTGACTATGGTTCCAAGCCCATAGGTGCAACTACTCACTCCCTTTAGGTAGCTGGCTGTGGCCAATAAATGACTACAAACTTGTCCCTTGTCAGCTCTACTATAAACCTTGAAATTCTTATAGAATATACAAATATACTTGTAGAAACATTGTCTGCCAACCACTTACATGGTCTTGGGCACACTCCTGCCTACACAGACATACTTAATAGTTCAGCTTATTCACCCATCTATCCACTCATATACCCACATTTGCCTTCATTAACAACACAATATTGTATGTACAAAAGGATTCATCTTTGTTATCTGTACCTTCCATGCACCACTCTATGCCTTCTACTTCCTCAAAACCACTGATACATTGTCCTTCCCTTCACCCAAATCAGTACTTGTCTCTAACTATCTAACAGTGTTCCCACCCCTCCCCTCTCACCCCTGGAAACCAACAAAGAAAATTTTCTTCCATACATAAGTCTTTTCTTGACTTTTTATAGAAACAGACTAATACAATATTTGTCCTTCTTGATTGACTTATTTCACTTGGCATAATGTCTTCTAAGTCCATCTACATTATGCAGTGTTTTTCAGATTCTACATTATTCTTTATGGTTGCATAGTATTCCATTGTGTGTATGTACCACAGATTGGTTATCCATTATTTTGTTGATGGGCACGTAG
>NW_006921818.1:1145861-1146495 GCF_000298275.1 Orycteropus afer afer | reverse complement strand
AATCTCTCCACATCATCACCAGCATTTGATTTTGAACTTTGCTACTAGTGCTAGGCAAGATGGTATCTCATTGTTGTTTCGATTTGCATCTCTCTAATGGCTAATGATTGTGAATATTTTTTCATGTGTCTGTTGGCCAGCTGAACATCCTCTGTGGTGAAGTGTCTATTCATGTCTTCTGCCCATTTTTTAATTGGGTTGCTAATCTTTATGTTGCTGAAGTGTTATCATTTTCTATAAATTATAGAGACAAGACCCTTGCCAGATAAATTTTTGCCAAATATTTTTTTTTTCCAATCTATAGGTTTTCTTTTAACTCTTTTGGAGAAGTCTTTTGAAACACATAAAAAATTAATTTTTAGAAGGTCCCATTCATCTAGTTTGTGTTCAGCTGCTTGTACATTTTGGGTTATGCTTGATAGTCTGTGTATGCCATATATTAGGGTCCTAAATTTGCCCCTACTTTTTCCTTGAAGAACTTTATAGTTTTAGGTTTCACATTTAAGTCTTTGATCCATCTGGAGTTAGTTTTTCTGTATAGTGTGAGGTGCAGATCTTGTTTTATTTTTCTGTAAATGGATATGCAGTTTTGCCAGCACCATTTGTTAAACAGACAATCTCTTTCCCATTTAAT
>NW_006921818.1:1143437-1144476 GCF_000298275.1 Orycteropus afer afer | reverse complement strand
TTGGTCTGTAGTTTTCCTTTTTAGTGATATCTTTGCATGGTTTTGGTAGCAAGGTTAAGCTTCCTTCATAAAATGAATTTGAGAGGATTCCATTCTTTTCTATGTTCTGGAATAGTTTGAGTAGGAACAGTGTCAGTTCTCTGAAAGTTTGATAGAATTTTCTAGTGAAACCATCTGGCCCAGAACTTTTTTTGTTGGTAATTTTTTTTATGACTTGTTCTGCTTTTTCTTTTGTTATAGGTCTGTCCAAATTTTCCATCTCAGTCTGTGTTAGTTTAAGTAAGCAGTGTGTTCCTAGAAATCTATCCATTTCTTCTAGATTTTCAAATTTGTTGAATCACAGTTATTCATAGTATCTTTTATTTCAGTTGGTTCTGTTTTGATGTCACCCAATTCATTCCTTATTTGTGTTATTTGTATTCTCTCCCTATTTTACTTTGTTAAATGTGTGAGTGGTTTTTCAATTTTATTAATCTTTTCAAAAAACCAGCTCCTAGTCTTGTTGATTTTTTTCTATTGTCTTTCTATTTTTTGTTTCATTGATTTCTGCTCGGATCTTTATTATTTCCTTTCTTTGGTAACTGTAAGCTTTTCATGCTGCTTTTTTTCTAATTGTTGGAGATGTTGGTTTACATTGTTGATTTTGGCTCTTTGTTCTTTTTTGATGTGTGCCTTTACTCTTATAAATTACCCTCGGATCACCACTTCAGCTGTGTCCTAAGATTTTGGTATGCTGTATTTTCATTCTAATTTGATTCAAGGAATTTTTTAATTTCATTTTTTATTTCTTCTATTAACCAGTCATTCATTCACTTTCCATTTAGTTTTTTTTTTTTTCTGTTGATCTTCCTGTTGTTGATTTCTAATTTTATAGCATTGTGATTTGAGAAGATTCTTTGTAGTATTTCAATGATTTTAAATTTATTAAGGCTTGTTTTATGTCCTAACATATGGTCTATCATGGAGAATGTTCCATGTGCACTGGAAAAGAATGTATATTGTGCTGTTGTTGGGTGAAGTGCTCTGCAGATGTGTGTAA
>NW_006921818.1:1139988-1141122 GCF_000298275.1 Orycteropus afer afer | reverse complement strand
GGATTCTGATTACATGTAGGTTATTCCTTTTAATGGTGTCCCATATGATCTTAAGCTTTCTTAATTTTGTTTTGATCTTTATTCTGATTCATCCCTTTTCAAAGAAATATTGAGGTATTTGTCTTCAATATCATTAATTCTGTCTTCCATTGATTTAGTTCTACTCCTTTGCCTTTCCAATATGTTTTCTAAATTCATTTAGTGTTAATCTTCTGGATTTATATCTGTAGAGTTTGTATCACTTCTAATATTTCATTTGTTTTGTCATTTTATTCTTGTATTGTCTTCTGAAATAGTTTTAGGGTTTTGTCTGTGTTTTTCTTAATTTTTTCAGCATTCCCCTTGATCTGTTTCTCAATCTGTTGAAAGTATCTAAATACAATTCTTTTGAATTCCTTATCAGGGAGTTCCAATCATGTTTCTTCCTAAGGGATATATTCTGGGTCTTTATCCTGTGCTCTTGTTTCTACTTCTTTATCTTGCTTCTTTGTGTGGGCAGTGATGGTCTGTTTTCTCTGAGACATTGTTGTATTTATATTTAATTGGTGATTGTATATTGGAGTGATTCATCCAAGATTTTAATTTTCTTTTTTTTTTAATGTCTCTGAGTAAGCAGAGTCCTGTGCTTCTGAATTCACTAGCTGGCACCACCTGCCTCCTGGTGGGTGTGATAGAGAATGAGAGTGGCTGCACAGATCCCTGTTAACTGTTTGTGAAGAGCAGTTAAGGTGAGTTAGGCTCTTATTGCTGGCTGGGTATCATTGGCCAGTTGCTACAGAAGGAAATGGTGGCTCTCACCCCATAAGTGGAACTGCAGGCAGTGTGAGTGTGGTTGGGTTGTATGGGCATGGTTTCTTGCTCCCATTTCAATAAAATAACAATAAAAAAGAAACATTAAAAAGGCAAAAGCATGAGGACAAAAATCACACACTGCATAAACACAGAGGAACAATCATCAAAAAGAAAAGGAAAAAGAAAAGAGGAAGGGCCATAAATGAGAGAAAATATTTAAAGAAATACTTTTAAAAAAGTTAAAGGACACATAAACAGAAAAAAGAAAAAAAAATACATATATTGAAAGTGGGTAATAAAAGAAAAGAGGTAGAGTAAGAGAATAATGGAAAAGAAAAAATG
>NW_006921818.1:1132636-1139623 GCF_000298275.1 Orycteropus afer afer | reverse complement strand
CCTGGCAAGTGGAGCCTATTTTTAGGTTCCTGGAATCTGAGAGAATGCCGTTGCTTTAAATATCCATAATTGTCAAACCTCTTGTAAACACTGAAGATGGCTGTGCTCTCCAGACAGCCAAAAGTGCACAGCTCAGTCCATCTCTGTCTTTGCTATTTCCCTTTTTATTCACCAGCCACTAGTACAGTCTTCTGTGCAGTCCCTGGCTAGTAGGGCTGATTTTTAGGTTAATTCTCAGGTCCTAACACCACTTTGTAACATACAAGTTGTCTGAGTCATCAAAATCACTAATAATCTGCAGCTCCGTATGTCTCCTTTTTCAGTGTTTTCACTGAAAAACTTCTACTAGTTGGAGTTTAGTCTATCCCTGTATCATTCCTTTCAAAGCTCAGGGCTCCAGGATTATCTTTTATTTCTGTGTTAATTGGTTCTTCTTTTCTTTTTTGAAGAGGGTCTCTGTAGTTTGCCTGCCTGTTTCTCCATCTTACCAGAACTCTCTTGCATATGTTTTACATTTTTATTTTGTCCCCTGCTTAGAATGATATTGAATAGAATATATATATAATGACATATCAAGGAGAGAGATAGTTCATGGAAAGTATTAAAAAAGCTGTGTATTTTAGTACTTTTTATAAAGATTTTTTTTTCCTTCCACATTTTGAACAAGGGAACTCATTTTTTCACTTTGAACTGCATCTTGAAAATTATGTAGATGAACCTAGTTATCAGTGGGTGGAGATTGCAAAAGGCACCCTCCACCCTCCCTGACCCTCCTAAAAAAAAAATCACATGAATGCAATAGTAGATTTAAAGTTCTTACCATGGATTGCCTATGTTCCTCAGTCTGCTCACATCATCCTGAATGATTCCTCTCTGGTGATTTATGAAGAATGACAAGCTAGACCTTGCTCCACACTGCTAGACTCTTCATGATTAATAATTGAGTGCAATAAAACAATCTTTTATTTTTCAGCATTCCTCTCTAATAGTGCCTTAACATCAGTAAAGCACAATTAAAAAATTAATTAATTAATTTTTAAAAATTCAAATATTAAAATTAATTTTGGCAAAATGGGAGGAAATAGCTTTGGTTAATTAGACTTTCTGGTGGACACACTAATGGTTTCTTATTTGTATTTAAGACTTCTATTAGCTTTTGATTCTTTGAACAATATTAGTGACTGGATATAGATAAAATCCACTAGCTTTCAATGAGCTCATCTCAAAATACACTTTTGAAGCTATCATTAGAGTCTACAAATTGTCTTTACTCCTAGTCACTTTTTAAAAAGTTGGCAAAATTATTTTGAAGCTGTTTATACTTGCTATTAAATGATGCTAAGCACTTGGAAATGGACCATCTGCTAAGTTTCATTTAGAATTTCCAATTCCACATGTGGATCATAAATAGGTTAAAAAAAAAAAAGCAGAAGCAGAAGCAGTTTTTTATTGCCAAAGACAACATGCACCTATATAACTTTTTTTTATAAATTTACTAGGTTCAGTCCCTGATCAAAAGACATTTGGATAAAAAAAATATTATAATAATGATCAGATTTGAAAATGTATATTAGAATCAGTTACATTTCTTTCTAAAACTATTATTATAAGTTTCCAAAGTTTCCAAGTTCAAGAAAGATGTCAGCATCTTTACAGGAGCTGGATGATTGCACAATCATGATTTGTGCTTCTAGTAAAGATATCAGTAATGATGATAGAATGGTTGACAGTTATCCAGTAATTACTTAAGAAATGGTCATGGCATTCTACATAAACTGCTTAATGGAAACTTAAAATACATATAATGTGCTCAAGAAATTTATTTTTCTCTGCCAATAAATTTTATCAAAATATCCAAAATCCAATTTTCTTAAGAGAAGTAATTACTTATCTTTTTTTTTTTTTTTCACTTTGACCTTATAGTCTGTCTTAACTTCCAATTTCAAGAAAGACTTTGAAAAGTTAGGTATAAAAAGTATTATGTTATATTTTGGACTATAGTCTGACATAATCTAATTAACTGCTGCCAATTTATAGATTAATTTACATAATATCCAAAATCCAATTTTCTTAAGAGAAGTAAATTATTGTCTTTTTTTTTTTTTTTCACTTTGACCTTATAGTCTGTCTTAACTTCCAATTTCAAGAAAGACTTTGAAAAGTTAGGTATAAAAAGTATTATGTTATATTTTGGACTATAGTCTGACATAATCTAATTAACTGCTGCCAATTTATAGATTAATTTACATAATGGCATAAATTTATCTGCAGAGTATTTGTAATAATATGTCAATTACACATACATTCATTGCAACATAACTTGTAGAAGCAAACAATTGGATTCAATCTATATGTATCTCAATGAGGGATATTTTTCCTAAAATGTGGTTATTTCTGTTTACGAATAACATATAGTTATTTGTTGTTGTTGTTATGTGCCATCAAGTCGGACCCAAGCAACCCCTCTTTGGGTTTCTGAGGCAGTATCACTACGGAAGTATATTGACCAACCTTTCTTCAGAGGAGTGGCTGGTGGGTTTGAACCATCAGCCTTCTGATTAGCAGTCAAGTGCCTTAGGCACTATGCTACCAGAACTCCTAGATGAACAATAAAATACTTATGTATCATAGTTTTATATTTTTTAAACAATTTTTATTGAAAGAGAAAACAGCTTTCTACTTTATACTTACTGTTTAATTGCTAAGCTTATTATTATTTTTCTTTTTTTTTTTTTTAATTAAATAGCAACAAAAACAAAACAGAAAACCAAAACACATCTGAAATGGGCAATGAGACATTTCCATTGGTAAATAATTTTTAGTAATAATATTTTACATGAATTTCTTTTTCTTTTCATTAGTCTCCTATTCAAGTATATAGGATTCTTTTAGTAAGTATAAAGACCCTAATTTCCTATGTGCTTCCAACTAACTGCATTGAAGGACCCAATAAATTCTCAAGAATCTCATTTATTTCTGTCTCTACTCTGGATTCTGTGGTGTCAGAATCCTCCTAAGTTTGATTCCTCTCATTCTGTAAATGAATATAGAAACTCTCATTTTTGTACCCAAATATAAAACCAAAACACCAAACCCATTATCATTATCATCAATCAATTCCATCTTTTGGTGACTCTATTTAGGACAGAGTAGAACTACCTCATAGGGTTTACAAGGCTATAGTTTTTATGGAAGGAAACTGCCATATCTTTCACCTGCTGAGGGGCTGACGGCTGGTGGGGTCAAATGGCCTATTTTTAGTTAGGATGTAAGTAATTTAACTACTGTACCATTAGGGCTCACACATAGGGAAATAAATAAATAAATAAATAAATAAAACATAGAGCTCTGGTAGCATAGTGCCTAAGGCACTTGACTACTACCCACAAGGCTGGCAGTTCAAACTCACTAGCCAATCCTCGGAAGTAAGGTTGGGCAATCTACTTCCATAATGATACTGCCTCGGAAACCCAAGGAGGGATCACTATGAGTTGGGTCTGACTCAATGGCACATAACAACAACAAACAAAAAAAGTAGTTAGCTTTTGATAGATCTTTCAGATAAGCAAATAATCTTCATCCACAGAAGTCCACAGCAATGCTCATTTTCGACTCACTGATATGAAGTTTGAGATAATTCAGCACCTGATCACTTATATCAAGGAAATTTCATGAGATAAATTTTGTAGGGCTGAGTTCCTGAACCAACTACTCATATGTGAGCCACAATAATCCCAGATGGATTAGGAAAATAGGGCACAAACCTGTCCTGGAGGAAATGCAGCCGGAATGCTCCTTGGAAGCCAGAATGGCCTGACTTTGTCTTGCTTACTTTTGTTATATAGTCAGAAGGGACCATTTCCTGGAGAAAGATATCATGCTTGGTAAAGTGGAGGGTCAGTGAAGAAGGGCAAGGCCATCAATGAGATGGATTGACACAGTGGCTGCAACGATGGGTTCAGCTATAGCAAGAATTGTGAGGTTGGCACTGGACTGGGTAGTGTTTTGTTCTGTTGTACATAGGGTCATTATAAGTTAGAGCTGACTCAATAGCACCTAACCACAACCTGTTTCTGGGGTGGGAATCAATATTCCCATACAGCTTCCCACAACACAACTCTAAGACCTTTTTCACTACACTAACTCTTCTGTAATTATATTGCTCATATATTCAGTGCAAGTTTGTTATACATACATAAATTCAAGCACACACACACACATACTACACAAATAAGCTATAGTCTGATAATGCCAATCCATATTTAAACTCATAGTTGGTTCTCCTGGGGTAAAAAGGTAATTGAAATTAGTACATCAAAGTAGGCATTTCTTAAACAACCAAACATCTTGTCAGAGAGAATCACCAGGCCTGGGGCCTTGGGAACCATAATCTTGAGGGATATCATGCTCAATTGGCACACATAGTTCATAAAAATTTTGTTCTAAAACCTACTTTGATGAGTAGTGACTAGGGTCTTAAAGGCTTTTGAGTGGCCATCTAAGATGCAACTATTGGTCTCCTCTCATCTGGATCAAAGAAGAGTGAAAAATATCAAAGTCATCTGGAAACAATTAGTCCAAAGATAAAACAGACCATGAGAACCTCAGCCTCCATGACCCAAGACTAGAAGAAATAGAGGGTTCACAGCTACCAATGCCAGCTGCTTAGAAAAGGATCAAGCCCACAGATCCTGGGTAGAGTAGTAAGAAAAATATGGAAAAAAATTCAAAAACACAAAAATGACCAGGATTACTGGACAGATAGGGACTGGTGGAACTTTCAAAAGTATGGCTCCACGTTATCCTTTGTGCCTAGAAATGTACTCACTTACATAGATTGGCTCTCTGCCCAACAATAGAAAGATCCACATAGAGAACACCTACCTCATGTCAATGCACCCACCTACTCTAGGGAGATGCACCCCTTGGATCAAGCAAGCATGAAACACCAGAGGGGTAACATTCACATAGAGGCAAGGCTGGACAGGAATGCATAGATGAGAGGGGCACAGGAAGTGGGTGGTCACAGGGAGGAGAGGGGAGGAGAGTTATTTTTGGTTGGGGACAGTACCAGGGGCCATGAAACCAGATGTGCATGAACTGTTAAACGTAGAACAAGTTTGCTATTTAAATTTGTACTCAAAGCACAATAAATCAAATAAAATATTTTTTTTTTAAAAAAAAAAGCAAAGTAAGCATTTCTTCATAATTTGATGCCAACCTATTATCTCAGTCTCATTTTCTACCACTCAAGTGTTTAGTGACCCAAGAGTTCTCACTCCTCACTCCAATGCCTTGCTCTTTCATGACTCCATGCTTCTGCTGTGTTCTTTCCTCTGCTTTAAATTTCATTCTAATAAAATGATTCCATATCTGCAAGATTTCTATTTATTATTCAAAACTCATAGCATACAGTAAAACATAGTCACATTTTTCATTGGATCCATATAGAATTGTGTTTATTGTTACATTGGCCAAATTTTACTGTAGGTTATTGGCTTACATACATGCCTCTTTGATTTTACTGTAATCATTTTATTCATTTATCACCAGAGCTAGCATAGTTTCTGGAACAATAGGTTGTCAAATGTATTTCTAGACTAAATGAAAAAATAAATATTTCATATTTTAAAATAACACTTTAATCTCATCAGTAGTTTAATAACATGCATACATAGTCCACAGATGTGAGAAATGTTTATATATTAACTCAAGAGAACTTACATGGCAAATACTACATCATAACTTTTACCACTAATGTAAACATTGCACTATAATTAAATTTGTCACATACTCTCTATATTCTATTATTTAAAATATTTATGAAGTTAAAAAGTTATTGCTAGTAATTGAGTTAATTTGGAAGATTAAGTTTAATGCTTGATTTGTTGCACATATTTTATCCTCATAGGTTGAAGTGATTTGGAGTTTCTTGGACCTGTTTCATAATTTAAAATGTAATTTCTTGAAATATGATTCTACATAAATAAAAAGGTATTTGATTTTGCCACTTATTTTCCATTATTTGGTGGCAAAAAGCAGCAGTCTGCATTAAATATTTATCTATTGAATGTATTCTATGGGTCCAGCAATGTATAAGGAGTAATAAATACATGAATCCCTTAGTAGTGCAAAGTTAAAATAATGCCTATTGATTCAAGTTCACCTATGAGATCTCAGAAGAAAATTTAAAAAAATCAGTCATGAAAATGGAGCACAGTTCTACTCTGACACATATGGGATTTCCATCAGTTGCAATCAAATTGACAGCAAATAATGTTAATAAATAAGTATGGGAGCCATAATATAAGTATGAAACTAGTCTATGACTTACAACATGAAATTCATATACATAGGTAACATTAAAAACCAAAAACCAAACTCACTGCTGTTGAGTCAATCTCAACTCATAGTGACCCCTTCTTGGGTTTCTGGGCAGTATCACTATGGAAGTAGATTGCTCAATCTTCCTTCTGAGGAATAGCTGCTGGGTTTGAACCTCCACCTTCCTGGTTAGCAGTCAAATGCCTCAGGCACTACATCACCAGAGCTCCCTAGGTAACATTAGGTAACCATAAAAATTATGCATACTATGTTCAATGGAGTGTTAAAATCAATAATTGATGTTAGAATTCAGAGTTTTGAGAGACACATTAGTTGTCAGAGACATTCACTCTCATCGTTCAAATTTATAACATAGTTTAGCCATGTCTAACTGAGCTCCTAATATAAAATATTAAAATAGGTATATATATATGCTTATATATAAAACCAAAAAACCATACCCACTACCATCAAGTTGATTCCAATGCAAAACAACCCCCACTGGGTTTCCAAGTCAATAAATCTTGATAGAAGTAGATTGGCCCAACTTCCTTCTGCAGAGTCATTGTTTGGTTTGAACTGCCAACTTTCTGGTTAGCAGTCAAATGGCTTAGGCATTGCACCACCAGAGCTCTTTCTCTCTCTCTCTCTCTCTCTCTCTCT
>NW_006921818.1:1130446-1132496 GCF_000298275.1 Orycteropus afer afer | reverse complement strand
ATCTTTAGGAGCTCTGGTAGCATAGTGCCTAAGGAAATTGACTGCTAACCAGAAGGCTGGTGGTTCAAATCCACCAGCCACTCTTCGGAAGGAAGCTTGGGCAATCCTACTTCTATAGTAATGCTGCCTCGGAAACCCAAGTCGGGGCCAACTCACATATATCTTTAAATATTTGCGGTCAAAGTATAAAGTCTTTTTTTGCTTTCTGGATGCCTCAGCTATTTAGCAAAGTCTACAGGAGCTCTGGGGGCATAGTGCCTAAGACATCTGACTGCTAACCAGAAGTCTAATGATTCAAATCCACCAACCACTCCTCAGAAGGAAGATTGGGCAATCTACTTCTATAGTGATACCTCAGAAACCCAAGAAGGGGTCACTGTGAGTCAGGAATGATGGCAGTGAATTTTTTTGTTGTTGTTGTTACACTATACAGTAACATTTGTGTAAATTTTCTATACTCCTCTTCACTGCTGGAATTAATGAAAAGATTCAGTTTTGCATATTGGTATACATGGTCAAAGAAGCTCTAAATACATTTGAATTGCTTTAATTTCAAAATTTAAAATGTCAAAAAGAATAAATTTGAAAAAGAAAAACTTACAATTTCATTTTAAAACCCCATTCATTCTGCCTGAGAAGGGCTCTTACAATATCTCAGCAAAATAATGAAAGAAAAATAATCAAAATGTGCAAACAACCAATTTACTGGAAAAATACAGTTCACAAACATATTTAAAGATATATATCTCATATGTAAATTTTTAAAAATTCAAACAACAACTGAATATTATTAGATTTTCCAAGGTAATAAAGTTAATAAAATGAATTGAAAAGTGGGCAGACACAATTTTAAACTATATGTAGGCTTGTAAATTGACTTAGCATTTTTGGAGGATTGTTTATCTATGCCAAGAAGGCCTAGTGGTGCAATAGTGAAGCACTTGGCTGTCAACTGAAAAGTACGCAGTTGGAACCCATCAGGTGCTTGGTGTGAGAAAAAAACCTGGTGATCTGCACCCTTAAAGATTAAGCTTTGGTAACCCTATGGGACAGTGCTACTCTGTCTTATAAGATTACCATGAGTTGGAAGGAATTCCTCAGCATCTAATAGCAAAATCTGAGATAAAATAATAGCATCACACTTCTACTTTGAATTATTTACCTTTAAGTTATAGAATTTTAAATTTAAATAAAATTCATATTGGCTTCCAAGCCATGAAGGAAACAGTAGTCAACCTAGAAAAAAGAGGTTGAGAAAAGGCTGACTTCTGATTTTTTTCTAAAGTTATTTTTACTGCATTGACTATCTATGCAGTGCTTTTTATGAACAAACAAAAAAATGACAAATAGAGAAGTTATGTTCAGAATTATATAGAATTTAGAAGAAAGGACTCTATAAATTAAGCTATAGAAGAGAATATAACTTGTATAAAGCTTAATATTTTTAAGATATAGTAACATAATTCACAGAATTTAAAATTGATTATTGACAAAAAAGGAGGGAGAAGTAGTAAATACACTGATAACCTTACTATGCAGTGTAAGGGAATGTAACTCTTCAATAGATAACCTTCAAAGTTGAAAAATCAAGTGTTGTTGTTATGTGCAGCAGTCAAGAAATCAGATGACATATTGCACTGGGCTGTGTTGTTGTTGTTGTTAGGTGCCGTCGAGTTGGCTCCAACTCATAGCATCCCTATGTACAACAGAACAGAACAGTGCCCAATCTTGTGCCAGCCTCACAATCCTTGGTATACCCAAGCCCATCATTGCAGCCACTGTGCCCATCCATCTCTTTGAGGGACTCCATTTTTTTATTGACCCTCCACATTACCAAGCATGATATCTTTCACCAGGGAATGGTCCCTTCTAACAACATGACCAAAGTAGGTGGACTAAGTCTGGCCATTCTTGCTTCCAAGGATCATTCTGGCTACATTTCTTCCAGGACTTATCTGTTAGTTCTTCTGACAGTCCATGGTACTTTCAGTATTTTTTGCCAATACCACAACTCAAAAGCATCAACTCGTCTTTGGTTTTGCTTCATTGT
>NW_006921818.1:1127145-1130037 GCF_000298275.1 Orycteropus afer afer | reverse complement strand
TTGTGCAATCTACTTCCATAGTGATACTGCCATGGAAACCCAAGGAGAGGTCACTATGGGTCAGATCTGACTAGATGGCAGTGAATTTTTTTTTTTTTTTTTTTTTAGTTTTCATTAGGTTGCATTTTATAAAACAGTCTTCAGGGAAACAAAATTTTATGGCTGATTTACTTAAAAATAATCTGTGGCTGATTTTATTGCTAGAGACCAAAGGCACACATATGCAGCTTTAATTATTAGCTGTGTACAATAGATTCCACTTATATACTTCTCTACAGAAGTTATCACACTCTTCCCAGTGTAACAATTCAAGAGGTAGGCAGTTAGAAAAGGCATTGATATGCTGGATAGAAGTAGAAAATATGTGAGAGATTTGAAAGCATGCAAAATTTTGGAAAGTTACTTTGACTTATCATAAAGTAGATTCTAATTGAACTTTAGAAATTATTTTAAGGATCAGTAGTAGTAATTTATATTAATAAAATATGGTATGTTTAAGATACAATGCATAATATCAAACAAAACAAAATAAAAAATAGGACAAGAAAATAGAAATAAAACCCCAAGTAAAAGAATTACTATCATAAAAGAAAAACAGGCCATAAAATTATCTGAGAAGAAATTCAGAAGATATGTATATAGAACTCTACAAAAGCTCAATGAAACCAAAAACAGGACCAAGGAGAACATAGACAGTACAATAGAGGAATTCAGGAAAACCATTCAATAACAAAATAAATACACAATTAGAACTCATACAAAAAAAGCAGTTAGAAATCCAGAAGATGAACACTAAAATTACAGTTAGAAGGCACAGTGGAAGGACAAAAGAGTAGACTAAAGCTGTCTGAAGAATACATATTCCAAATAGAAGAGAACTTTCTTGCCACCAGCCTGTATGAAGGAAAATAAGAACAAAGATGTAAGAGCAATGATAAGAAGCTAAGAGTTATATGGCATGACATGAGAAGAAAAAACATATGCCTCAAGAAAAGATATCTGTCCAAGAAGCTCAACAGAACCCATACAAGCCAGATCTCAAGAAGTCACCAATACATGTCATAATCAATCTCTACAAAACCCATGACAAAGAAAGAATCTTAAATGCAGCTCAGGAAAAAAGAAATGTCACCTACATTGGACAAAAAATAAGACTAAGTTCTTATTACTCAGCAGATACCAAGCAGGCAAGAAGACAATGGGATGGCATATATAAAACACTAAAGGTAAAGAACAAACAAGAATGAAAATACAACTTATGCAAACTTATGGCACAGAGAAAAAGCAGTACTCAGAGGTCAATTTATAGCAATAATCTCACACTCACACTCACTCACTGCCATTGAGTCAGATCCAACTCATGGAAACACCTCCTTGGGTTTCCAAGACAGCATCACTGCAAAAGTAGATAGTCCAATCTTCCTTCTGAGAAGTGACTGGGGAGTTTGAACTGCCAGTTTTCTGGTAAGCAGTCAAATGTCTTAGGCACTATGCCACCAATGCACACATCAGAAAAGAGGAAAGAAACAAAATCAACACTCTGCCTCAACAACTCCAACAATTAGAAAAAGAGCAACAAAAGAAACTTACAATATCTGGAAGTGAGGAAATAATAAAGATCAGAGCAGAAGTAAATGAAACAGAAAACAAACAAAAAAATAGAGAAAATCAACAAAACAAGCAGTTGGTTCTTAGAAAAGATTAACAAAACTGACAAACCACTGACAAATCTAGCAAAAGAAAAGAAAGAGAAGATGCAAATAACACAAATAATAAAAAAAAAGGGAACATCACAACAGAATGAACTGAAATTAAAAAACAATATTGACAGAATATTATGATGAACTGTACTCCAATAGATTCAAGGACCTAGAAGAGATGGACAAGTTTCTAGAAACACAAGACCTACCCGAGCTGTCACAGCCGGAGAGAGAAAACTTGTATAGACCCCTAAGAAAAGAATAAATTGAACAGGTCATTAAAAAAAAAAAAAAAACTTCCCACATGAAAAGTAAAAGTTCTGGCCCAGATTGTTTCACTGGAGAATTTTACCAAACGTTCAAGGAAGAGTTGAAACCTACTCAAACTACTCCAGAACATAGAAAAAGGTGGAATACTCCCAAATTCATTTCATGAAGCACATGTAACACTGATACCAAAACCAGAGAAAGACACCACTAAAAAGGAAAACTACAGACCAATATCTCTCATGAATTTAGAGGATTTTCAACAAAATCCTAGCCAACAGAATCCAACAACATATCAAAAAATAAAAATAAAAAAATACATCATAACCTAGT
Source organism: Orycteropus afer afer (assembly GCF_000298275.1). Classification (NCBI taxonomy): domain Eukaryota; kingdom Metazoa; phylum Chordata; class Mammalia; order Tubulidentata; family Orycteropodidae; genus Orycteropus; species Orycteropus afer. Next base: position 1,127,737 of record NW_006921818.1, on the reverse strand, counting down.
GAGATTCCTACCTGGTTTGGAAGGATGATTCAACATCAGTAAAACAATCAATGCAATCTACCACATGAATAAAACAAAACAAAAGAAGCATATTATCTCATCAATTGATGAAGAAAAGGCATTCCATAAAATGCAACACCAATTCCTGTTCAGAACTTTCAGCAAAATAAGCATAGAAGAGAAATTCCTTAACATAATAAAGGGCATATACACAAAGCCAACAGTTAACATTATTGTTAATGGAGAAAGACTCTTGTGATCAGGAACCAGACAATGATGCCCTTTATCACCTCTTCTATTTAACATTGTATTGGAAGCCCTAGCCAGGGCAATAAGGCAAGAAAGAAATAAAAGGCATCCCAATTGGGAAAGAGGAAGTAAAACTATCTCTATTTGCAGATGGCATGATCCTATACATAGAAAATCCAAGATAAAACAAAACCAAATTCACTGCTGTGGAGTTGGACCCGACTCATAGAGACCTCTCTTCAGGTTTCTGAGGCATTATCACTACGGAAGTAGATTGCCCAACCTTCCTTATGAAGAGTGGCTGGTGGGTTTGAACCATGAGTCTTCTGGTTAGCAGACAAAT
>NW_006921818.1:1124911-1125455 GCF_000298275.1 Orycteropus afer afer | reverse complement strand
CTTTTTGGAAAATGATCTGGCATTTCCTTAAAAAACTGAAAATAGAAATACCATTTGACCTAGCATTTCCATTAGTAGGAATATATCCTAAAGAGGTGAAAGACAGGACACAAACAGATACATGTACACCCATGTTCATCACAGCACAATTCACTATAGCAAAGAGATGGAAAAACCTAAATGACCATCAACAGATTAATGGATAACCAAATTATGAGACATTCATACAATGGAATACTATGCTACATTAAAAATAATGAAGAATATGTGAATGATCTCACAATGTGGATGAATCTGGAGGATACTATGCTTTGGGAAACAAGTCAATCACAGGACAAATATTATATGAGCCCATTACCATAAAAACATCAAGGAAAAGTTTGTGTAGGGAAGGGAGCTCACTTTGTAGGTTATGGAGGAGGAGGGAAGGAAGAGGAGGGAAAATTTTGGACTAGTTAGGGGCCAGATGTTGATTTGGGTAATGGAAGGGACAGTATAGAAAGAGTCTGTGACCAGCACTATAACGTCGGGGAAAAGAAGGACA
>NW_006921818.1:1117882-1123731 GCF_000298275.1 Orycteropus afer afer | reverse complement strand
AATATTAGAGTTACATCAATATAGATATCTAATAAATTTATAATTGATTGATGTTGGGTGATTTTTCTTTTTGACTTCACTGTTATTTTGTTTCTTTTGCAATGATAATATGCTACTTGTTAAAATGACATTATACAAATAAGAGCAAAAAGATAAAAGACCTAAAAAATGATCTTTATATATATATGTTGCTTTCAAATTATCATAATTAATTCCAATTTCAATTTGTTCTTGGCACCTGACCCTGAAACCACCTTTTTCACATTTTTTCCCCTTTCTGTATTACATTGTTTCCATATTCTGAGCCCTAAAGGAAAACAGAATGAAGGTGGAGAAGTTAATTTTATTTTAATTGCCTGGGAAATTATAAAATGTCAAAGGAAATTGTCAACTTGGATTAAAAGAAGTAATCTTTTCAAAATTGTAATGAATGATCTCTTTTCATTAAGATCAATTTACTTTTACTCAAAAGGCTTATAAAATGCAATTTTTAATTGTCAAATATAATGACTATACTTAATTTTGACATGAAGTTCTTTTTTTTTTTTTTTTTTTAGTAAAAGATATCAATGTAATTCAATGTGAGACATAAAAATCTTACATGCAAACATTCATATTAAGTACATTTAAACTAGATTCAGGTAAAAAAAAAATGTATCTGCAAGTCAGGTGAAAGAATCCAGATTTATTTCCAGCTGTGATATTGTATTGTCTGTATGAAATATTAATTAAACTATTAAGAACTTTAATAAACTTTCCGCCCTATATATTTGAATGGAACTCTGGTAAGTGTTTACCACTGGCATTTGTTTTTATTATTGTTATTATTATTTGAAGATTAGGCAATTTACTTCAACCCCTTAGATCACGATCAAGTCCCTATACTCTCTGACTTTGACTTACATTTCCAAAAATATCTTGGTCAACTCTCCCTACTTTCTATTCAAGCCAGAATCTTCAAACTCTCATTCTCTACTTTCTACCCTTCTATTCACTGTCAATCAGAAAAACATTCAAGCTGTGATGTGGTCAAACAGTCCCTAAGCAGCAATGAAGTGACAACTGCTTCATTGACTTGTGTAATTTCATAGTTTCATCCAGTAAGGGGACAATGACTCCAAATTGATACAGACTGTTCATTTATTAAATCAGCAGAAAAAAGGAAGATTAGTGTGATATCAGTTCCCAGGTTCTCTAGCCCCAAAGGATGACAACAAACCATAAGGATCATGTGACAAAACGTGGGAGTAAGTGAGACTCACTCTGTCATTGACAAGAAAATGATAAACTGCAACCACTTTTACAGCTGTATCCAAAGTGGGTGGGGTGACATGAACAGTCCCATGCCTCACCAGAGCCATGGAGAGGGATGAAAAATTGCTTCATGGAAGCATCCCACAAAATAAAGAGAAAGATGAGAAAAGAGCTTGAGACATCTTTTCACAAAATTGACTCTCTCTCCATTTTTTAGGGTTATTCAAAGAGTGTTTTGTTCTTCAGTGGTAGTCTAGTCTTTGGCTAGATTGGCTTGAGCATTGTTTATGTAGTGTTTGTGACATGCAAAGTCATTAAGGGACAAATGGGGACCCTTTACTCTATATGAACAAACCTGTTGGTTCACTCACATTCTTGGTTTTATCTCTTGTCTTGGACAGTAATAAATAAACACTCCTTTCTTTCTGGGAGCTCTGGTGGTGCGGTGCCTAAGGCATTTGACTGCTAACCAGAAGGTTGGCAGCGCAAACCCACCAGCCAATCCTCAGAAGGCAGTTTGGGCAATTTATGTCTGTAGTGATATCACCTTGGAAACCCAAGGAGGGATCACTATGAGTCAGGACAGACTCGACGGCAGTGAGTTTAGTTTCTGGGTCTGTTTCTTTCTTAAACTTTTTCCATTTTTTGCCAATAAATTATATGACTTTGCAAGTTATGGTTGTTTTCTCCCGTTAGGTTTCAAGTCCTTTGAGGGAAAGTACTGTGGCTTTTATTTTGCTATCTCTGGCACATAAGGCCTTATAGATTGTTATTTATGTAGAAGACTATCAATAAATCTAATAGAGTTTATCTAGATAGTGCATTTATAATATAAAGGATAAAGTAATGGACAAAGAGAATATCAAATTTGGAATAATCGCTTATTTCTATGGATCTCAACTTCTGTGTCTATCTATAAAATTCTTGAAGAAAGAAGGGTAGTTGGTTAAGATATCATTAAGTAACCTAAGAAAACAGCTTATTATTTCATGGGACTGCACCTGAAAAGTTGATATGGCAAATAAATTTATGTTGATTACCTATTCTAAGCAGAACACTGTCACTGCCACCCTGAGCCTGCAGGTGTTCTGGTCCCAGTGATTAAAACAAATACTGAATTAGTCTCTTTAAGGATAGGGCCACAAAATCAATTTTCCCTGAAATATTACCCTCTGGAGCTTAATATTCCTTCACTATTTTCTCCTTTCCTAGTTCAGTGACAGTTTTTATCTGGTTGAAATTTAGGCAATAACTATTCTTTTTAAAATTTGATAGTAGATAATATTCTTGATTTTGAAATATGCTTATTGTGCTTTCAGTGACAACAGTTAGATGTTTGAATTAGATACATGTCCTTGAGATTAGTGAATTGAAATTCCCTGTTCTAAAATATTAGAATGTGCTGGAGGGTTGTAGGGGAAGGTTGATCTGGAAAGCTTGAAAGAAAATAGAGAGTGGAAGACTTCCTCTTCATATGCCCAACAAGCATTTCGGTATTTGAACTTCCTGTTACTTTCTGTCAAGTCTCTTCTTATCTGTGGAATTTATAATAAAGATGGAAAAGTGCTGGTTTCTAAAAGTAAATTTACATATCCTTCCCAAATTAAAGATTTGAAAGACAGTCACCAAGCAGTGTATTGCAGAAGATATAGCCTATTTGATTTCATTTTCATTTGCATACATATGAACTTCCTAAGATTATGTGGTAATCACTGATATTTCTGGGGCTTCTCCTCCTAAGGGCAAGATAGAATCACTTTTCATCACCTCATTTGCATAATAATGTAAAGTGCTCTGGCCAATCAAATGTGAGCAGAGATGACACTTTGTGCATTGAGGTCATGAGCATGAAATAATTAACTAACATTAAAATTGCCATGAATTTTTTCCCTTGTGACAATGATCAGTGAAGTTCCAAACAGGGTAATTTCCATCAGCATTCAATCCTGAATAACTTGCATGGAGCAGAGACTGTGTCAAATGAAGATGAATATGTAGTGCAAGAAGGAATTACATCATCATTGCTTCAGTTATTGAGGTGGTTTTTCAACACGTTATGTGTTTTCTTGACAACTACTAAGGATTTCAAGGGAAAAAAAAATCTGAGGTATTTACAATGTCTGGCTTAGAAAGTTTTGATTCTGTTTAGAATGTACTTGTATATATTCTTCATATGGCAAACATTTTTTTCTGCCTCAGTTTATAAGGATGGCTTCTGTGAATGAAAATAATTATATGTGCTGCTGAATAAACATTGAATCTAACTTAGCTACCCATTATTTTTCTGTCTCAAAACACTCTATTCGTTTCCTATTATATATTTATTAAATGTTGACTTTATATGTATTTACTTAATTTTCAGATCATATAAGGTATTATAATACTAGATAATAATTGACATACACAGTTATATAAACATTGTGTAACTCATATCACTTATCAAAATGAAAATTTTGAGCTTCACATTTGTTACACAGTATGGTCAATTAATTTTTTCACACACAGGGATATATTCAAATTGATAATCACCATATGACACAGTTGTGGGTGACTTTTCCTATATTACATTATTGAGTTTTTTTTTTTTTTTTTTCCCAAAGTATGGATCTCACAACTCTAAGAAACTTTGTTACTCCTGGGTTGTTAGGAATTGATCTTATTGCAATACAGCTTATGGCCTCAACATTTAATATTAAAAGGACATACATTATTACCAGGAATATTTCTTTCACAGAGGAACTTGTTTAAGCTAGGAGAAGCTATATGGAATAGAGTGAGAGAATGAGAGAGTAACAGAGAGAGAAAGAGAGAGAGAGAGAGAGAGAGAGAGAGGAATGTAGAATTGAATTTAGGAAGGATTTACATTTCTCTTTAATACATTTCCCTTTAGTACATTTCCCTTTCTTTTCAAAACTTAATGCTTCTCATACTATACACCAACATAAATTCAAAATGGATGAAAGATTTAAATTAGAAGCTAAAACTACAAAATTCTTAGAATGAAATAGAAAGACAAATCTCCATGCACTTGAAATTATCAATGGTTTCTTAAGTATAACACCAAAAGCACAATCAACTAAAGAAAGAGGAGGTAACTTATACTTCACCAAAATCAAAACCCTCTACCCATCAAAAGGAGCTCTGGTGTCATAGTGGTAAAGCCTTTGGCTGCTAACCAGAAGGTTGATGGTTCAAATCCCCCAGTTGCTCCACAGGAGGAAGATGAGGTAATCTACTTCCCTAAAGATTGATAGCCTTGGAAACCCAATGGGGGTCATTATGAGTTGGAATTGACTTGAAGGTAATGGGGTTGGTTTTTTGTGTCTCAGTTGACACTATCAAGAGAATGAAAAGACAACATAGAAAAAAAAAGAATATATTTGCAAAAGACAACATAGAAAAAAATAATATATTTGCAAAACACATGACTGATAAACCCATTATCATTGAGTAGATTCTGACTCACAGCAATGTGATAGGACAGAGTGCAAACACCCCATAGAGTTCCAAAGGCTGCCAATCTTTATGGAAGCAGACTGTCTCATCTTTCTCCCAAGGAGTAGCTGGTGGTTTTGAACCACTGACCTTTAGATTAGCAGCCGAATGCTTTAACTACTACCCAACCAGAACTCCTTTATATCTGATAAGGCTGTAGTCATCAGTTATATGGAGAACACTTACAACTCAGCAACAAAATTACAAACACTACAATATAAAAAAATGCACAAGATATGTAAATATGCATATCTCAAACAAATAAGTACATTCAAGATGCTCACCATCATTAAGCATTATTGTTATTGTTGCTAGGTGCCATTGAGTTGGTTCCAACTCACTGTGATCCTCTGTACAACAGAACAAAACATGCCCAGTTCTGTATCATCCTCACAATCTTTACTATGCCTGAACCCATCATTTCAGCTACCGTGCCTATCTATCTCTTTGAGAGTCTTCCCTTTTTTCACTGACCCTCTATTTTACTAAGAATGATATTCTTCACCAGGGACTGCTCCCTTCTGACAACATGTCCAAATTGTTTTTGTAGTTAGGTGTCATTGAGTTGGCTGACTCATAGCGACCCTATGTTCACCAGACTAAAATATTACCCGATCTTGCACTGTCCTCAATATCTTTGTTATGCTTGAGCCCAACCTCACAGTCACTGTGCCAATTCATCTCATTGAGAGTCTTGCCCTTTATCACTGACCCTCAACTTTACCAAGCCTGATATTCTCCAGGGACTGGTCCCTTCTGACAATATGAACAAAGTAGACGAGATGAAGTCTGGCCATTCTTGTTTCTAAGGAGCATTCTGTCTGTACTTCTTCCAAGACAGATTTGTTTATTCTTCTGACAGTCCATTGTATTTTTGGTATTCTTTGCCAACATCACATTTCAAAGGTATCAACTCTTCTTTGGTCTTCCTTCTTCTATTTCCAGCTTTCATGTGAATATAAGGTGATTGAAAGGACCATGTCTTGTGTCAGTCACACCTTAGTTAGGAATATGATATCCTTGTTTTTTAACACATTAAAGAGGTCTGTTGCAGAAGATTTGCCCAGTGCAATATGTTGACTGATTTCTTCACTGTGCTT
>NW_006921818.1:1107104-1115292 GCF_000298275.1 Orycteropus afer afer | reverse complement strand
TAGGTAGAGATATCCTCTGTGAAACCTATGTAGATTCAAGGGTATAGGCCCATTTACTTGTCCACCCCTGTTCTCTTCTCCTTCACTTAATCATTTCTACCATTCCTTTCGCTGCTCTATATTCCTGACATCCATTTTGATCTTTTCTTGTATTTCTATGTTTTGAATGAAATTTTGCTTCCATAATTTATGATGTTCTTGATGCTACACTCATTAGTGTGGGCATAACTGTTTTGAACAAGAAAATGAAACTAACAAAATATAGAGAAAATGTGGCAAACAATGTGGAGAAATTAGAAACTTTGTACCTTGTTATTGGCAATGTTAAATGGTGTAGCTGCTGTGGAAAACAGTGATATTTCTCAATTAGGCAAACATGGAATTACCATATGAACCAGTAAATCCAATCTTGGTTATATACTCAAAGTAGTGGAAACAGGTGTTCAAGAAAAAGTTGTTCATGAATGTTAGTCCAGTTCTATTCACAATAGCCCAAAGTAGAAACAAGCCAAATATCCATCAATGGATGATGTGATAAAAAAAATATGGTATAATCATACAACAGAATATTATTTAGGATCTCTGGTAACATAGTACCTAAGGCATCTGACTGCTAACCAGAGGGCTGGCAGTTCAAACGTACCATCCACTCCTCAGAAGATTGAGCAATCTACTGCCGTAGAGATACTGCCTCAGAAAACAAAATATGGTATAGTCATACAACTGAATATAAAAAGGAACGAAACACTACAACACAGATAAGACTTGAAAATATAACATAAGACCGAGCCAGATATTAAAGTCCACATCTTATGTAATTCTACTTATATGAAATGTTCAGAATAGGCAAACTCATAGAGACAAAAAATATATTAATAGTTGCCAAAGGCTTAATGAGAGGATGAAGGAAGAATGATTGTTTAATGGATGTGAGATTTCTGTTTGGTCTGATAAAAAACATTGGAAACTAGATAGAGGTGATGATTCAACAGTATTATCAACATACTTAACATAATAAATTGTACACTTCAACATGGTGACACACTTGACTGCTAACAAAAAGGCTGGCGGTTCAAACCCACCAGTCACTTGTTAGAAGGAAGAATGAGTGATCTACTTCCATAGAGATACCACCTTGGAAACCCAAGGACAGATTGCTCTAAATCAAAATTGACGAGACAGCAGAGAACTTGGTTTTTGGTTTTTTTAAGTTATGTTATACGTTCTGCATTAGTAGATGCTGCCAGTGTTGTACCAGTTCCAAAGCTCTGATTAGTCAATCCAGTTAAGGGCTGGAAGCCTTCCCAATAGACTGCTTTCCCAACAGACAGTAATAACACAGCATTCATTGGCTTATAACACATATTGGTTCAATATATAAACAATAGTAGTATAGAGGAGAATGGAGTTATATTAAACCAGTGATTTAAATCATTTTAAGTGTTATAAAGTAATTTAATAATTTAAAATCATGTATTCAGTATTAACTTGAAGTAGATTGTGGTAAGTTAGGATATGCATTTAAATCTCTGCGTATACTAAAAAAAACACACTCAAAAATACTTCTTAAAATTATAAGAGAATTTAAAAGGGTACACACCAGAACTTGACATTTTTTTCCCAAAATAGATTTAAGTTACAGTCGATTTCCATTTTTTTTCAACTTAAAAGATTTTATTTTTTCATGGAAGGCAAGTCTGCTAGCATTGAATAATCTCAGGTTATTATATTTTAACCTGGATATATGTTCAATTTGCCTTCATTTTTGCCAAGTTCTCTTATTGCATATGGTATTCTTGGCTGACATTTATGTTTTCTTTTAGAACTTTGAATGTGTTATTTCACTGTCTTCTATCCTCCACTCTTTCTTATGAGAAGCCAGCTATTAATCATATTGTTGTCCTCAGGAAATTCATGAGTCGTTTTTCCATTTCTGATTTCAATACTTTTTTTCCATCTTTAACATTTAGCAGTTTAATATATCTCTTTGTGTAAACTAAGAATCAATTCAGTTTATTTAACTTAGTTTTTACTAAGCTTCTTAACTCTGTAGAGTAATATATTTTGCATAGCTTTGGGGTATTTTTGGAGAAGCTCAATATCTTCAGCGAAGATATGGCCAGGAGCTGATTGTGGAATACACCATCAACTGCTCATAGGCAAATTCAAGTTGAAGCTGAGGACAATTCAAAGAAGTGAATGAGAGCCAAAATATTACCTTGATTATATCCCTTCTGAATTTAGAGACCATTTAAAAAATAGATTTGATGCATTGAACACCAATGACTGAAAACCAAAGAAACTGTGAGATAACATCAAGAATTATCCATGAAGAAAGAAAAATGTCATTAAAAAGATAGGAAAGGAAGAGAAGACTAAGTGGATGTCAGAAGAGACTCTGAAACTTGCCTTTGAATGGAGCATAGCTAAAGCAAATGGAAGAAATAACAAGATAAAAGAGCTGAACGGAAGATTTCAAAGAGCAGCTCAAGAAGACAAAAGTCAATTATTATAATGAAGTGTGCAATGATCTGGAGTTACAAAACCAAAATGAAAGGATGTCCTCAGCATTTCTCAAGTTGGAAGAACTGGAGAAAAAATTTAAGCCTCGAGTTGCAATATTGAAAGTTTCTATGGGCAAAATATTCAATGATGCAAGAAACATCAAAAGAAGATAGAAGGAATACACAGTCATTATACCAAAAAGAATTGGTCAATGTTCATCCATTTTAGGATCAAGAACCAATGGTATTGAAGGAAGAAGTAGAGGTTGCATTGAAGGAACAGGGGAAAAGCAAGGCTCCAGGAATTGACAGAATACCCATTGAGATGTTTCAAGAAATGGATGCCACACTGGACACATGCATTCAGATATGCCAGGAGATTTGGAAGACAGCTACTTGGCCAACTGACTGGAAGAGATCCATATTTGTACCCATTCCAAAGAAAGGTGATCCCACAGAATGTGAGAATTAAAAAAAAAAAATCTTTATTATCTCACACAAGTAAAATCTTACTGAAGATAAACCAAAAATGGTTGCAGCAGTGTATTGACAGAGAACTTATAGAAATGCAAGCTGAATTTGAAAAAAGACATGGAATGAGGGGCATCATAGGTATTGTATGATGGATCTTGGCTGAAAGTAAAGAATACTAGAAAGATATTAACTTGTGTTTTATTAACTACACAAAAGCTTTCAATTGTGTGGATCATAACAATTTATGGATAACATTGAGAAGAATGGGAATTCTAGAACACTTCATTGTACTCATGAGGAACCTGTACATAAACAAGGAGGCAGTAATTTAAACAGAGCAAAGAGATACTGTATGGTTTAAAATCAGGCAGGGAGTACATCAGGGTTTTATCCTTTTACCATACATTCAATCTGTATGATGAATAAATAATCCAAGGATCTGGACTATTTGAAGAGGAACATGGTATCAGGGTTGGAGGAAGACTCTTTAACAACCTGTGATGTGCAGATGATACAACTTTGCTTGCTGAAAGTGAGGGTGACTTGAAGCACTTACTGTTGAAGATTGAATGTTACAGTCTGCAGTATGGATTATACCTCAATATAAATGAAACAAAAATCCTCATAACTTAACCAATAAGCAGCATCATGATAAATGGAGAAGAGATTGAAGTTGTCAAAAACTTCATATTACTTAGTTTTACAATCAACAGAAATGGAAGCAGCAGTCAAGACATTAAATGACATATTGCACTGGGCAAATCTGCTGCAAAAGACCTCTTTCAAGTGCTGAGGAGCAAAGATGTCTCTTTGAAGACTGAGGTGTGCCTAATCCAATCTTGATATTTTCAATCACTTTGTATGCTTGTGAGAGCTGAACAATGAATAAGGAAGACTGAAGAAGAGTTGATGCTTTTGAGTTGTGGTGTTGATGAAGAATACTGAAAGTAACATGGACAGAAGAACTAACAAATCTGTCCTGGATGAAATACAGCTGAAATGTTCCTTGGAAGCAAGAATGGCCAGACTTCATTGGGTCATGTTGTCAGAAAGGACCATTCCCTGGAGAATAATATCATACTTGGTAAAGTGGAGGGTCAGTGATAAAGCGGAACTCCCTCAATGAGGTGGATTGACACAGTGGCTGCAATGATGGGCTCAAGAATAGAAAGTGTTGCGAGGCTGCCACAGGACCAGGCAGTGTTTTGTTCTGTTGTACATAAGATCACTATGAGTCAGAGCCGACTCGATGGCACCTAAAACAATACAGCAACAATTGTCTACTATGCTGGGAATGACAAATTGAGGAGGAATGGCATCACATTCATCCTCACAAAGAATATTTGAAGATCTGCCCTGAAGTACAATGCTGTCAGTGATAGGCTACTATCCTTAGGCATATAAAGAAGAGCAGTTAATACTGCTATTATTTATATTTATACATCAATCACTAAGGGCAGAGTTGAAGAAAATGAAGATTTTTACCAACTTCTCCAGTCTGAAATTGACTAAACAATCAGTCAAGATGCTTTGATGAGTACTGGTAATTGGAATGCAAAACCCAGAAACAGAAGGATCGATAGTTGGAAAATATGGTCTCAGTGATAGAAATGACACTGGGGATCCATGACAGAATTTTGCAAGACCAATAATTTATTTATTGCAAATACCCTTTTCAAACAATGTAAATGATGCCTATACACATAGATATCTCCAGATGGAAGAAGCAGGAAAAAAATGACTACATCTGTGGAAAGAGATGATGGACAAGCTCACTATCATCAGTCAAAAGCAGGCCAGGAGCCTAGTGTGGAATAGACCATCAGTTGCTCCTCTGCAATTTTAACTGAAGCTGAAGAAAATTAAAACTAGCATGGGAGGCAAAATATGAGCTTGAGCTCAGCCAATGGAAATATAGAGACCATTTGAAGAATAAATTTGATACATTCAACACCAATGACAAAAGAAAAGATGAGTTGTTGGATCATACATGAAGAAAGCAAAAGGTAATTAAAAAGAAAGACCAAAATAGATGTCGGAAGAGACTCTGAAACTTGCTCTTGAATATGGAGTAGCTGAAGTGAATGGAAGGAATGATGAAGTAAAAGAGCTGAACACAAGATTTCAAAGTGCAGCTCGAGAAGACAATGTAAAATATTGCAATGGAAGGTGCAATGACCTGGAGGTATAAAACTAAAAATAATGAAAAGCTGGCATTTCTCAAACTGAAAGAACTGAAGGAAAAAAAAATACAAACTTCAAGTTGCAATATTGAATTCTATGGGCAAAATTTTGAGAGATGCAAGAAACATCAAAAGAAGATGGAAGGAATACAGAGTGACAATACCAAAAAGAACTAGTCAATGTTCAACCATTTCAGAAGGTAGCATATGATCAAGAACTGATGGTATTGAAGGAAGAAGTTCAAGGTGCATGGAAGGAATTGGTGAAGAACAAATCTCCAAGAATTGATAGAATACTCACTGAGATGTTTCAACAAACAGGTGTAGCTCTGAAAGTTCTCACTCTTCTGTGCCAAGCAATTTGGAAGAAACTACTAGTCCAACATTCTGGAAGAGATCCATATTTATTCCCATTCCAAAAAAAGGTGATCCAACATATCATTAATACCATGTGGAAGTAATATTTTGATGAAAATTATTCAGAAAAGATTGCAGCAATATATAAACTGAGAGAAATTCAAGCTAAATTTGGAAGAGGACATGGAACAAGGGCTATCATTGCTGATGTCAGATGGATCTTGGCTGAAAGCAATGAATACCAGAACAATGTTACCTGTTTTTTTTTACTGACTATGCAAAGGCACTCAGATGTGTAGATCATAACACATTATTGATAACATTATGAAGAGTGGTAATTACAGAACACTTAATTGTGCTCATGGGGAATTGGTACATAGATGAAGAGGCAGTTTTTCAGAGAACAAGGGGCTATCACATGGTTTAAAATCAGGAAAAATGTGAACTTCAAGGTTGTATTCTTTCACCATATTATTTAATTTGTATGCATAGCTAATAATTTGAAAAGCTGAATTATATGAGGAAGAACATGGCCACAAGGTTGGAGAGACTCAGTAACAACCTGTGTTATGCAGATGACACAACATTCTTTGCTGAAAGTGAGGATGGCCTGAGGCACTTATTGATGAAGTTCCAATACTACAGCCTTCAGTATGGATTAATCTTCAACATAAAGAAAATAAAAATCCATAAGTGAACAAATAAGCAACATCATGATTAATAGAGAAAAGTTTGAAGTTGTCAAGGATTTCATTTTACTTGGATCCACAATCAATGTCCATGGAAGCAGCAGTCAAGAAATCAAATGGTGTATCTTATTGGGCAAATTTGCTGCCAAACACTTTTTAAAGGGTTAAAAAGCAAAGATGTGACTTTGAAGATTATGGTGTGCCTTATAAAGTTATTGTATTTTCAGCAGTTCATATTCATGTGAATGCTGGACAATGAATAAGGAAGACAGAAGAAAAATTGATGTATTTAAATTATGATGTTGGTGAAAAATACTGAATATGCCATGGACTGCCATAGAATGAATAAATTTGTCTTGGAAGAAGGAAAGCCAGAAATTCCTTAGAAATGGGAATGGCAAGACTTTGTCTCACCTACTCTGGTCAGGTTACCTGAATCAGTTTCAGAGCCAATTCTAGAGAATGACATCATATTTGGTAGAATAGAGGTCAGCACAAAAGAATCATTTGACACAGTAACCACAACAGTAGGCTCAAATGCAGGAAAAATTGTGAGGATAGCAAAGAATTGTGCAGTGTTTCTCTCTGTTGTATGAAGAGTCACCATGAGTTCAAACCAACTTGATGGAATTTGCAATAAACTGTAGTATAGCTTTCTTTTTAATTCCTGTTACATGTAGTTAATTTCTCTTATGCTTTTTGACAGACCTGCCAATCTAGATGATTATCAGTTTACTGACTATTTTTAAAAGATGGAGAATTTTTCATTTTTATTGTCTATTTTATCTGTCCATCTTTCAACTTTTGTGTATGTATTTTGAAGCTGTGTTGTTCAGTGCAGGCATTTATAATCACTAAGTTTTTCTAAAGAATTAAAATTTTTATTTTATTGGGCAATTAATTAATAATAAATTAATTCATTCATTAGAAAAAACCTATTTTTATCCTCTTGTCTTAAAGTTTATTTTAATAAAATGCTTATCTGACCAATTTAGCCTTCTTATACCTGCTTTTTACATGGAATTTATTTCTTCATTAATTTTGGTTCAAACTATCTGTGTCTTCATATTTAAGTACTTCTTGCTTTTTTTTATCTTCATCAATATATCTTTTAAATATTCATTATCATTAATATATTTATTGACAAGTTTACATGTAAGTCTACCATTTTATCAAATTTTCTCCATTTTTCATTCTATTTTTTACACTCTCCTTTTTCCAACTTTTCATTCATTTAGTAAATGCTGTTAAATTTTCATTCTAATTCATTTATTAGCTTTTTAGCTATACTTTATTTTTGAGTGATCATTAAACACACACACACACACACACACACACACTGACTTCCAGTCTATTGCAACTCATGACCCTGTGTATTACAGAGTAGAACTGCTCCATAGATGCTTTCGGTTAGAATCTTCAACTTCAGGTTAGCAGATAATTGCACAAGTATTGTGTCACACAAGTATTGTGTCACTCAGGGAACTTCTGATTGCCTGATTGCTATGGGGATTAAAATATATCTCTTTAATTTTCACAGTACCTTTAGAATTTACATTGGTCTACACTTAAAGCGTGGGAATTTCTGAATACATTGGCCTTTTATCTTGCTCTATTTGTGCTATAGTTATATTTTAAATCTACCTACACTCACAATCCTAAGGCACTTGACTGCTAACCAGAAGGCTGGTGGTTCAAAACCAAGAGCCACTCCTCAGAAGGAAGGTGGAGCAACCTACGTAGTGATACTGCCTCGGAAACCCAAGGAGGGGTCGCTATGAGTCGGGTCAAACTCGACGGCACATAACAACAACAACAACAACACTCACAATAGATCTTATCAATTTTGAGTTAGTTTTATATGTTTAATATAAATTAAGAGAAAAGTATATATTGAATATATATATGTTGTTGTTGTTATGTGTCGTCAAGTCAAACCCGACTCATAGCGACCCCTCCTTGGGTTTCTGAGGCAGTATCT
>NW_006921818.1:1106452-1107004 GCF_000298275.1 Orycteropus afer afer | reverse complement strand
GATTAAGTGTTCTTGAATTTCCATTCTTCACAATGATATCCATAATTTGTTTTGATCTGCACAGTTTAAAGCCCTTGCATAATCAATAAAACACAGGTAATCAGTTTTCTGGTGTTTTCTGCTTTCAGCTGAAATCCATCTGACATCTGCATGATATTTTCCATTTCACACCCTCTGAACCTGGCTTGAATTTCTGGAAGTTCCCTGTCAATATACTACTGCAACTGTCTTTGAATTATGTTCAGCAAAATTTTACTTTCTGTGATATTAATGATATTATTTGATAATTTCAGCATTCTCTTGGACCATCTTTTTATGCAATCGACACAATTACTGGCCTCTTTTGTTGGCCATGTATCTGTCTTCCAAATTTCTTGGCGGAGAAGAGTAAGCACTTCTAGGGATGCATCTGTTTGTTGAAACATTTCAACTAGTATTGTGTCAATTTCTGCAACTTTGTTTTTCGCCAATGTCTTCAATGCAACATGGATTTTTCCCTTCAATATGATCTGTTGTTGATCATTTCCTACCTCCTGAAATGATTCAACACCA
>NW_006921818.1:1100860-1102624 GCF_000298275.1 Orycteropus afer afer | reverse complement strand
TAACTCTACCCGTACTGGTTTGAATACTTGTTTTCAATTTTTTTTTTTTTTTTTTTTTTTTCCCCCCAAATTGTTCTTTGGGTGCAAATTTACAAAGCACACTTGTTTTACATTCAACAGTTCATGGACATCTGACCCCATGACCATGATTACCTCCCCCAACCATAAGAAACTCTTCTCCCCTCTCTTCCTTGTGATCACACTCTCCCTGTGCCCCTCTCATCCATGCATCCCTGTCTGTCCAGCCTTTCCTGTATGTGAATGCAACCCCTCTGGTGTCTCATGGCTGCTTGATCCAAGGGGTGCATCTCCCTAGAGTAGGTGGGTATTTCTCCCTGGGGTAGGTGTTCTGCATGTAGGTCTTTCTACTGTTGGGCTGAGAACCAATCCATGGGAGTGAGTCCAGTTCTAGGCTTAAAGGGTAACCCAGGGCCATAATCTCGAGGGTTTCCACCATTCTCTATCCAACTAAGAATTCTGATCATTTGTGGTTTTGAATTTTATTCCACATTTTTCTTCCCACTCTATCCAGGAATTCCAGGTGTGATCCCTTTATAGGCAGTTGGCATTGGTAGCCAGGCACCATCTATTTCTTCTGGTCTCTGGTCATGGAGGTTGAGGTCCTCATTATCCATCTTATCTTTGGGCTAATTGTTTCTAGATGACTCTAATTTTCTTCACTCTTCTTTGCTCCAGCAGTGTAGAGACCAATAATTGCATCTTAGATGGCCCTCCGAGAGCTTTTAAAACATCAGTCACTACTCACTAAAGTAGGTTGTAGGACAAAATTTTTATAAATTATGTATGCCAACTGAACATGATGTCCCCTGAGACTATTATCCCAAGCCCCCAAGCCCAGTGATTCTTTCTTCCAAGATGTTTGGTTGTCTCTACAAAGTTCCTCCCACCCTGTTTTCTGTTGCTTCTGTATTGTATGTGGTTAATTTTGTAGCACAAGTGCATATATAAGATTATCTTTAGCCACGTCTATCCTTGGTCTAAGGTGTACTCTGGTTCGCTTATCCCCACCTGATCTTCTCACTTGTTTGTGCATTTATTCATAGCCTGGTATTTGATGCTAGTGATAATGCAGTGCTGTGTCTGTAGTTGTGTTTGCCTCTGTTTTCTGTATATTTTATGTACATTTTGGTATCTTTCCTTTCCCCAATGTCACCATGCTGGACACAGACTCTTTCCATACCATTCCTCCCCTCATCCAAATCAACATGTGACCCCAAATAGTCTGAGATTTTCCCTCCCCTTCTCTTCCATTTCTGATAAGTAACAAGGTGAGTTTCTTTCCCTGAATAACCTTTCCTTGACTTTTTACAATAGTGGGCTCATACAATATTTGTCCTTCTGTAATTGACTTAATTCATTCAGCATAATGTCTTCTAAATTCATCCATGTTGCAAGATTATTCATGTATTCTTCATTGCTCTTTAATCTTGCTTAGTATCCATTGTGTGAATGTACCATAGTTTGGTTATTCAATCATCTGTTGATAGGCAATTAGCCTGTTTCTATTTCTGTGCTATAGTGAATAATGCTGCAATGAACATGGGTGTGCATGTCTGTTCATATCCTGTCTCTTGCTTCTTCAGGATATACTCCTAGTAATGGAATTCCTGGATAAAACTGTATTTCTATTTTCAGTTTTTTAAGGAAACACCATACCCTTTTCCACAATGTTTGTACCATATAGCAGTCCCACTTGCAGTGTATGAGAATCTAATCTTTCCACAGTCATACCAGCATTTGCTT
>NW_006921818.1:1095088-1096255 GCF_000298275.1 Orycteropus afer afer | reverse complement strand
CCCATCAAAGCTCTTTTGGTAGGATGGGTACCGATAAAATATGCTTGGTCAAACCAAACCAAATCAAACCAAACTCACTTCTGTCTAGTCAATTCCATCTCATAGCAACCAGTGCTTGGGTTTCAGAGGTGGTATCTCTGTGGAAGTAGATTGCCCAGTCTTCCTTCCAAAGAGTGGCTGATAAGTTTGAACTGTCAGCCTTCTGGTTAGTAGTCAAATGCCTTAGGTACTACACCACTAGAGTTCCTTGTGAAAAAGAAGAGACTTAGAAGGAGAGTGGGAAGAAAACCATGTAAGACTGCAACTGAAAGCCAAGGAATTCCTGGTTTACCAAAAGTTAAGAAAAATTAAAAATATTACCCTAGAGTTTTCAGAAAGAGCATGGCTCTGTCACAAACCTGAATTTGGACTTTTAGCCTCCAGAAAAATGAGACCATAAATATCTGATGTTTTAAGTCACACAGACCATAGTACTTTGTAATACACTGTCTTTTTTGTAAATCAACTCCATTTTGCTCTTAAACCTATCCAGTAGATTCTTTTTCAGGTTTTGTATTTTTCAGTTCTGGGGTTTTCTCTTTTACTTACTTAATTATTATTATTATTATAATTTCTGTCTTCTGTTCTTCTTTTGTTTTATTTAGCTTGTATCCATTTTTCTATATATCAGTGAGCATAATTATAAGAAGTGTTTTAATTTCTTGTCTTCTACTTTCTACTTCTGCATCAACTTGGTATCGTTCTTTTTCTGTTATCTCAAGAATGGTTACCTTTTCTTCTGTTTCTTCATAAAAGGAAAATAGATTGTGTTCTTGATGTTGTGAATGTTATCTTGTGGAGACTCAGTATTTTGTTATAGTCTCTAAAAGAATTTTTATTATTTTATTTGAGAAGGAAATGTATTTTGTTTGAATCTGTTAATACTGTTTTTAGCACAGAACTATTAATTAATGTTAAAAAATGTGTATGATATTATCTCTTGAAATTGAATTCTTATTTCAATTTACCCAGAAATTCTTGTATTTAGTTATTGTGGTGCAGTGAATTAATTGTGGTGGCTCTTCTAGCCATGGTGTTGTGACTCCCACCAGGTTACTGGGTGGACCTCTGAAAATTAGAGGTCCTTGTGGCCCACCAAGAGGTGGAGACTACAGAACAAAGAGACTC
>NW_006921818.1:1092429-1094518 GCF_000298275.1 Orycteropus afer afer | reverse complement strand
TGAAGACTACAGTATGCAGTATAGATTACACCTCAATATAAAATAAACAAAAGTCCTCACACCTGGACCAATAAGCAGCATCATGATAAATGTACAAAAGATTGAAGTTGTCAAAGCCTTCATATTACTTGGTTGTACAATCAACACCAATGGAAGCAGCAGTCAAGATATCAAATGACTTATAGCATTGGGTGAATCTACTGCAAAATACCTCTTTCAAGTGCTGAAGAACAAAGATATCTTTTGAAGATTAAGGTGTGCCTGACACAAGCCATGGTATTTTCAATTGCCTTGTATGCGTGTGAGAGCTGGACAATGAATGAGGAAGATCAAAGAAGAGTTGATACTTTTGAGTTGTGGTGTAGGCAAAAAAAGCTGGAGGTACCATGGACTGCTAAAAGAACAAACAAATCTGTCCTGGAAGAAGTACAGCCAGAGTGCTCCTTGGAGTCTCACCTACTAGCGTCATGTTGTCAGTAGGGACCAGTCCCTGGAGAAAGATTCCATACTTGGTGAAGTGGAGAGTCAACAAAAAGGAGAAGACCCTCAACAAGATGAATTAACACAGTGGCTACAATGATGGGCTCAGGTATAGCAGGGATCGTGGGGCTAGCACAGGACCAGGCAGTGTTTTGTTCTGCTGTACACAGGGTTACTATAAGTCAGATGCAACTCAGTGGCACCTAACAACATCCTGAGCATGTTCCAGAATCTGTTTCTGCCCTAATAAACCCCATAATCATGGATATTTTCTGTGAGTTCTATGTGGCCCTTGAAAGGAATTATCAAACCAGCAGAGAAGTAGTGAGTGCCCGTGAGAGGAATGGTTGGTGTCTGAACTGGTAAAAAAGTTGGAGGGCAGCAGCATGTCTGGCCTTATAGGAATAAGCCTAGGACTGCTGCTGGTGATTCTGTTTCCTCTTAGTGAAGTGGGAGGAGGTTGGAGGATGCCGCCTACATGTTCTTTTTTCAATTATACTTTTGAAAGTTTTTTTTTTTTTTACCACCCTTTTATTTTTTTTAAACATATATGCGCATAAGTGTCTATGCATGTGTATGTATAAGTATTTATACATAAATTTAAATGAAAAATATTTTCCAAGATGAAACAATGGAGTCAAGTAATGTAATATTTAACAATTTGTATAAAAAATAATAAAACTTAAAATGCTGATGAAAAATAATTTTCATTAAATATTGGGGCCTTTCTAAAAATTAGGTTATGCATTCATGGATCCCTATGTATGAGATAGAGTTCAGCATCCATTATATTTTATTTTTTTATTTCTTTAGAGTTAGTATTAAGACACTACTTACCTTTCAGTTTGTCATACTGTGGTGGTTATTGTGTTTCTAGGATGCCAGAAGTAATCATCTTTATACCAGCAAAGTCAAATTTGATATACACATTTCAGAATACCTTCCAAACTAAGATGGAATAAGAAGAAACATCGAACTATTTACTTATAAGAATTAATCAATTAAAATCTATTGATAAGAGCAGGAAATTATCTGATATAGTGTTGGAAGATGAGCCCCTTGGGTTAGAAGGCACTTCAAATACTATATAATGGCTAAAAAAATGAACTTAAACCCCTAGCAGTTGTGAAAATGGCCAGACTTGGCAATGTTTCATTCACTCATACAGAAGGTTGTCATGAGCTGGAGCCAATGTGATGGCAAGTTATATCAAGTGATATCAAGTTATATCAAGCAGATTAGATACTAACTGTTGTTAAATTATTCAAACTTCTGATCTACATATCAAATATTACCTATTGACTCCTTTATGGAGCATATAGTTAAAGATATCTTTTTAAAATTATACTAAAACAAATGACTAGTAGCATTATGAGATAGAAAATATTACTCAGCTTTTAAATTGAAAAATTAAATTAGAATCAGATTTTTTATAAAATAAGTAATTTCATTATTATTTGTATTTTTAAAAAATTTTTTAGGAACAACAAAAATATCTTAACTAAAGCTTAACAAATGACTATTCATTATATCTATTATTTTTTCACTTAAAAGTAAGTTATCCCAATAACACGAAAAAAAGTGGACATTAATATTTGCCAACTATATA
>NW_006921818.1:1089362-1091856 GCF_000298275.1 Orycteropus afer afer | reverse complement strand
ATAGTGCCTAAAGCATTTGACTGCTAACCAGAAGGCAGCCGTTCAAACCCACCAGCCACTCTTTGGAAGGAAGGTTGGGCAATCTACTTCTGTAGTGACACTGTCTCAGAAACCCAAGGAGGGGTTGCTATGGTCTATGGCACATAACAACAACATAATTAAAATATATGTTATATATGTTATGAAGGTATGAAAATAAATCAAAAGACTATTTATAATTTATTTTCCACTTGAATAATTTAAAATAATTTTTAGTTACTAGGTTACTAATATATATTATTTATAAGGCTAGAAATATGATAAATGTCATATTTCTTTGGTTAAACGTGTGTGAGAAAGTATTGTACTCTTTTTTTGGATTTGGTATAAGTAAACAAGAATACCTTATAAAATTAAAAACAAATTCATTGTATTCCTTATATATTACAATCAATGTTTTTCTATGAATTAAAGAAATAATTACTCATAGAACACTATAAAGTTAGTTGCTTGGAAATTAGAGTATAATTTTGTTTACATGTAAATAAACTAGAAACTATTAAACTTTTAGGAGCTCTGGTCATGTAGTGGTTAAGTAGTAGAGTGCTAACCAATAGACTGGCAGTTTGAACCCAAAAGCTGCTCCACAGGAGAAAGATGAGGGAATACACTTCCATAAAGATTTATAGCCCTGGAAACGCTATGGGCAGTTCTGCTCCACCCAAAAGGGTCACTATGAGTTAGCATCAAAGTGATGACAGTGGGGGGTTATAAACTTTTAATAGGAAAAATGAGATTAGAATTCACTGAAATTTGAATAAATATTTTATGGTGTACTTTGTTAAAATAGCATATTGAATCTACTTTTGATTAACACAAACTAAATCTAATGGAAATAACATGAAATTTTGTCTGTTGAATTCACCCAATATGCTTTGAAAAAAAATGGCAGTCTCAGAATATATGCTTTTTTTAAAGCTCAACTTCACTAACAATTTTCATTCTTATTAATGTATATGTACTGCTAGACATTTTTATAAGTATTTTCTTTCTAGCTAATGGCATGCCCTACTGAGAACAGATGAAAAGACATTCTTACTTTTGTCTAAACAGGGAAAAACAATAATTTTTAGAATTCAGTATTTTGTAACTGTTCTGTTTTCTTTCATGGAACTTCTTTTAACAGTTTTACATTCCTAGCAATATGAAAAGAAATCATTAAACATAAATTGTCTTTATTCTGAGAATTGAAACAATAGATCATTCTGGACTAAACTTTCCTGTTTATTTGCTAAACAATATTGGAATCAGGCAAGAATGAATTAGCTGTTTTTCCCCAAAAAAAATATCTAATCCTGCAAGTTAAGACTCTGAACCAACCAAAATTACATACCTGTCAGGATTGAGGGCTTCACACTGAATTTCTGCTCTGCTACTCTCATCTTGCTGTACACATCTACCTAAAGCTATTATTTCATAAATTCCTTGCATTCCCAACAAGTTCTCCACTTAGCATTAATATCTTAAAATTATACAACCCAGACTTCAGCACCCTATAAATATTAATATCTTTTACAGATATTCTCTTTTGGAGACATTTTAAATGTTTTGTCAAAGTGTTATTTTCTCATACTGTTGTAAATAGAATAAATTCATTTTGTCTGACCAATAGGTTTCTTAGTGTTTTTTTTGAGAGGTAAGTAATTAACAATCTCACCAAGATATTTTTGCAATCCTTTTACTTTACCCATGTTGCAAAGTGTCCTCCTCTAATGCAATTTGAGCTCTGTTCTGGGAGCAGAGACCACAATGAGGTAGTTTTTGTTTGTTTGCTTGTTTAACCACAATAAAGGTAGATTCACCTGAGAGCTGAACTCCAACTCTGCTTCCATTAACTAAAAAATGTTACGATTATTTTATTCTCTAAAGATGAGGAATCCTTTCTAGATTTATTATTATTATTATTATCTACTATAATATGAAAGCTCTTATCCTTGATAGAAATATGGCTGTTACTAACTTCAGCACTTGTTTCTTTGTGTGTCTGTCCTCCTCATTGTTCATTGCAAATATAAAGGCAAAGTTCTGAGGATAAAGGACAGTCAGAGGTCTCCATCTCAAGATGACAGTGTGGGCTGAGGAGTTCTGAAGTGCTTCTTACACTAACACGTATACAGTAAAAATAAATAAATAATTATAGAATTACCATCCATGAGTGAAGTAAATTAATTAAAAAGGGACAAATATTGTGTGGTCTCATTAATGTGAAATGCCTAGCTAGACAAATGTATAAAGAGCAGAATTTAATAGTAGTTACCAGGGCAGAAAGGAATGAGAAAATGGAATTATTGTTTAGCAAGCTTTGAGTCTCTGTTTACATTGATGAAAAATTTGTCAATTGATATTGGTGACAGTTGCACAAGAAGATTGATATAATTGGTATTACTGAATTGTATACATGAAAAATGTTAAATTGGCAAATGTGTTGTCTATACTTCTACAATAATAAAAAAAA
>NW_006921818.1:1066255-1088992 GCF_000298275.1 Orycteropus afer afer | reverse complement strand
TTAGGTTATTGTTCTAACACATGAGGTGCTCTAACATTACAAATAACTGCCCACGGCTACATACTCATAGGTTCTTCTTAGTTTTACCTAGAAATTTCCATCCAGATGGTTGTTTCTTATATGTATTCAGTATATTGGAAGGAAGGTTGGACAATCTACTTCTGTAGTGATACTGCCTTGGAAACCCAAGGAGGGGTCACTATAAGTTGGGTCCAACTCGACAGCACATAACAACAACAACATTCAGTATATACTCTAATTCATAAGCTTAATATTTAAAGACTTCAGTGTAGTAAATTACACCATGTGGGTTTTCTAGCCATATGTCTTTGTAAACTCTGTGGTGGAATTTTCCATGAACAATTGAGTAGCTCCTGATTGTTAAAGTTATCCACCTGGGGTATTTCTGTTGAAAATGGCATGAAGCAATCTCTAGAAAGTTCTCTTTCTCTCATGTGTATAGAATTCTGATGTTGGGATTGGTTAGTTTGGCCACTCTGCCAGTCTCAAAAAGAGCCCTCCTGGAGGCAGAAGGAATCTCTCACTGTGCCTGAGAGATTCAAGAGACATGCACCACTGAGAGAGACACCCAGAGACATGAATTGCTGAGAGAGAGACTGAAAGACACTGCCGGCTAAAAGACAGTGAGCTGACAGAGACTGAGTGTGTTCTTGAACTTGAATTGTAGCCTGTTGCCTCCCTAATAAACCCTATAATCTGTGAGTTCTGTGTGACCACTGCAGTGAATTATAGAACCCAGCAGAGAGGTGGTGAGTGCTGTGGGAGGAGCAGTTGGTGTCATTTTTGAGAGGGAGGAGGTAGACAGCATATTTAGCCTCACAGGAATAGGCCTTGGGCTACTGATGGTGATTCTGTCTTTGTCTTGTGAGGTTAGAGGAGGTCAGAAGATGCAGCCTCCTTGCCCCTTCATCAAAGGCATAATTTCAAAAATTGAATAGAAAACAGAATTTGGCAAGAAACTGATGATGCCTTAAGAGACTTACATTACCTCTTGGTTTTGATAATAGTGAAGGTGTTGATTCTGGATAGGGTATTTTGAAGCTTTGTTCTTTCCAGAATATATTTTATAAACTTAACTATACTTCAGTTTCATAATCAAAGAAAGGTATATTGGAGATTTCAAAAATAGATTACCACCTACAGATAATAATTCTATCACTTGTCTCTCAGTTTGTCCTAATGTGGTGGCTTGTGTGTTGCTGTGATACTGAAAGCTATGCCACCAATATTTCAAATGGTGGCAAGGTCACCCATGAACAGGAGTCAATGGAGTTTCCAGCCTAAGACTGTCTAGGAAGAAAGATGGGGCTATCCACTTCTGAAAAAATTAGCCACTGAAAACCTTATTAGTAGCAGTGAAACACTGTCTGATATATTACTGTAAAACTGTATGAGTAGCAGTGAAGCATCATCTTATATAGTGCTGGAAGAGAAGCCGTTCAGGTCAGAAGGCACTCAAAATATGACTGAAGAAGAGCTTCCTCCTCAAAGTAGACTCCACCTTAATGACAAGGTGGTGTAAAGCTTTCAGGACCTTCATTTGATGATGGGCAATAACACAAAATAAGAAGAAACAGCTGCAAACATCCCTTAATAATTAGGACACTGAATGCATCAAGTAAGAATCTAGGAAAATTGGAAGGTGTAAAAAATGAAAGTGAATGCATAATGAACAACATCATAGGCATAACTGAAATGGACAATTATTGGCCATTTTGAATCAGACAATTATATGGTCTACTATTTTGGAAGTGACAAATTTAAGAGGAATGACGTTGTCTTCCTCACCAAAAAAGAACATTTCAAGACCTATGCTGAAGGACAATGGTGTCAGTGATAGGATAATATCCACACACCTATAATGAAGACCAGTTATTACTACTATTATTCAAACTTGTTCATCAGCTATCAAGGCCAAAGATGAAGAAATGGAAGACTTTTACCAACTTCTGCAGTCTGAAATTAATTAAACATACTTTCAAGATGTATTGGTAATGACTAGTGATTAGAATGCAAAAGTGAGAAACAAAGAAGGATCATAGGTAGTTGGAAAATATGGCCTTGTTGATAACAATTATTCCCAAAGATAACATGATAGAATTTTGCAAGACAAATGACTTATTAATTGCAAATATCTTTAAAATAAATAAATAACATAAACCACAACTATATACATGGGCCTTGCCAGATAGAATACACAAGAATCAAATCCACTAAACCAGTGGAAAGAGGCTGTGGAAAAGCTCAAACTCATTAGTCAAAACAAAGCCAAGAGTTGACTGCTGAACAGACAATAAGTTGCTCATATGTAAGTTCAGGTAAAAGGTGAAGAAAATTAAAACAAGTCCACAAGAGCCAGGGTACATCCTTGATATATATTCACCTAAATAAAGAGACCATCTGAAGAATAGATTTGAAAAATGAACTCCGATGACTGAAGACCAAGAATTTGTAGGATGATATCAAGCGCATTGTACTTGAAAAAACAAAAGGTGATTAAAAAGGAAAGGAAGAAAAAACCAATATGAGTTTCAGAAGACCCTCTGGCAGTTGCTCTTAAATGGAAAGTAGCTGAAGTGAATGGAAGAAATGTTGAAACAAAAGAGCAGAACAGGTTCAAAGGGCTGCTTGAGAACACATAGTAAAGTATTATAACAAAATGTGCCAAGACCTGTAGCTAAAAAATCAAAAGGAAGAACACATTTGGTATTTCTCAACCTAAAAGAACTGAAGAAAATATTCAAGCCTCAAATTACAATATTGAAGGAGTCTATGGGCAAATCATTGAGCCATGAAGGAAACATTAAAAGAAGATGAAAGGAATACATAGAGTCACCATACCAAAAATAATTGGTTGACATTCAATCATTTCAGGAGGTAACATAAGATCAAGAACCAATGGTATCAAAAGAAGTCCAAGCTTCACTGAAACCAAAACCAAGCCACACCCACTTCTATTGAATTGATTCCAACTCACAGTGACCTCCATTGGGTTTCTAAGCCTGTAAATATTTACAAGTAGATTGCATCATCTTCCTTCCAAAGAGAAGTTGGTGGGTTTGAACTGCTGACATTCTGGTTAGCAGTAAAATGTCTTATCCACTATACATTCAGAGCTCCTTCTACACTGATGGCATGGGGGATAAAAAAGCTTCTATGAATTGATTTAATGTTCATTGTTTCAACAAACAAATGTCAGACACAGGAGGTGTTCACTCATTTATGGCAAGAACTTTTGGAAGACAGCTAACTGGCCAACCGACTGGAAGAGATCCATATTTGTGCCCATTCCAAAGAAAGATGATCAGACAGAATGTGGAAATTATCCAACAATTTCATTAATATCACATGCAAGTAAAACGTTCCTGAAGGTAATTCAAAAATGGTTGCAGCAGTATGTTGACAGGGAACTGTCAAAAATTTAAGCTGCATTTAGAAGAGGTTGTGGAACAAAAGACATCATTGCTGATGTCAGATGGATCTTGGCTGGAAGTAAAGAATACCAGAAAGATGTTTACCTGTGTTTCATTGAATTTGCAAAGGTATTTGACTGTGTGGATCATAACAAATTATGAACAACTTTGGGAAGAATGGAAATTCCAGAACACTTAATTATGCTCATCCAGAATCTGTACATACACAAATAGGTAGGTGTTTGAGCAGAACAAAGGAACACTGCATGATTTAAAATCAGGAAGATGCATGTCAGGACTATATCCTTTCACCATACTTATTCAATCTGTATGCTGAGCAAATAATCCTAGAAGCTGGACTCTATGAAGAAGAGGGTGGCATCAGTAGAGGAGGAAGATTCTTTAACAAGCTGTGATATGCAGATGACACAGCCTTGCTTGTTTGAAAATAAAGATGCCTTTAATCCCTTTCTGATGAAGATCAAAGACATCAGTCTTTAGTAGGAATTACACCTCAACCTCAAGAAAACAAAAATCCTCACAACTAAACCAATAAGCAACATCTTGAGAAATGGAGAAAGGATGGAAATTGTCGATGATTTCATTTTACTTGGATCCACAATCAACATCCACTGAACAGCAGTAAAGAAATCAGATGTCATATTCATTGACACTTTAAAGTGTAAAAGAGCAAAAATATCACCTTGAAGACTAAGATGTGCCAAACCCAGGTCACAGTGATTTCAATAGCCTCATATTTGGTTTTTGGTTTTCATATGCACATGAAAGCAAGACAATGAATAAGGAAGACAGAAGTAGAATTGACACCTTTGAATTGTGCTGTTGGTGAAAAATTCTGAAAATAGCATGGATTGCCAAAAGAAGGAATACATCTCACTGGAAAAAAATGCAGCCAGAATACCGCTTAGAAGCAAGAATGCCTGGACTTCTCACAAGCTTTGGTCATGTTGTCAGAAAAGTCTCCCATCTCTGGAGAAGGATACCATGCATGCTTGGTAAAGCAGAGAGTCAGTCAAGAAGGGGAAGACCCTCAGTGAGCCGAACTGACACATTGACTGCACAGCAAACATTATGAGGATGGCACAGGACCAGGCAGTGTTTCATTCTGTTGTACAGAGTGTCACTATGAATTGGAGCCAACTCGATGGCCCCTAACAACACCAACAATAGCACAGACAATAATTTGGAATAGGTTGAAAATCAAATGTGACAATAGTTCTCTCTTCACTTTAACTGTATAGCCTTGGAACATAAATGGAGGAATTAACCCATAAGAAAAAAAAAAAAAAAGAGGTAATAGAGATCTTATCAAAAATCCAACTCTTCTCTGAGCAGTTTGAAAGAGACTTAGAAAAGCAGAATCAGACCTTCTCTCAAACAGATGAATTTACAGTGGCATAAAAAAACCAAGATTCTTCTACCTAATTTATTAAATACCAGGAAAGAGTTTCCTGACTTAAGTAGAAAAAATGTTGGAAAAAAGCAAATATCTTGCACTGAGTAATAAAGTAAAGAGAAAAAATAAGAATAGGATCAATAAGGGTTTTCATAGCAGAAACGATATGCTCATTTAATATTTTCACCTGCAAGGTAAAACTTTTATTTCTGTATATATTGAAATTCAGTCCTATAAGAGGAAATTCCAGATGTGGCTGCATGAATTCTCTAATATAAAAAATCCCCTATAAAATATAAATATACATATGGATGCTTGTGTTGTTGAAATCACTTGCCTTGGCAGAGACTCAAAAGTATTTTGAACAGAGAACAAGCTTTACAGTTCAAAGAGATGGCTTTAGATATGCTCTGATTGGAAGTTGTCATGGAGAAGCGGTAGGCAGGCTAAATTGAAAGTAGACCATTTTTGTGCTTGGATTTGAGAGCCTACTTCAGTTTTTCTTACTGTTCCTCTGTTGGAATCAGGAACAAAAAGTAGGGAAACCAGCAGTCTTTGAAGAAGTTCTGACAGTTCTGGGCCAGTTGCTGCAGAGGTTTTAATTTAACTTGGACTGGTTACTGCAGGACTTGTGGATCAGATTGTTGTTCTCATTTATGATCTGGTCATTGCCCTCCTTTTCAATATTCATTACCCAAAACTGGAATAAAAAAAAAAAAAACCAGTCAAAACAATTATCTGATGTCTCAAGAAACTTGCCAAAGGAAGAAAGAAAAATACAGAACAAAACAATAAAGAGAATATATAAATAAAGCAAAACAAAGCAAATAAATAAATTAATTAAATACTCCTATCTCTGCTGTCCTGGTCTTGAGGAGTGACAGACAAGCCAAATATATAATAAGGAGTCTCTGGTATTACTTGAAAGCTTTCTATATATCTGATTCAATAGGGAAATTTGAGACATCCCATGAAAATGAAAAATCAAGGAAGATTACGAAATTGACTGATATTTGAAAGTGCCCTTGATATCTTCCCAAAGAGAGTGGAAGCCTTACAGGTATGAGGGACATGACATATAATGGCAACTATAAAAAAAGTAGAAATTATAGAATGAGAAGGTGTAATAGCTGAATCAAATATTTACCAAAGGGATCAAAAATACACTTGAGATGACAGAAGCAAAAACCAATAAACTCACAAAAAAAGAGTGAAGAAAAATGAAAGCCTCAGACCTCTGTAGGATAAGCATATTGATAAATGTATAATGGGAGTCCCAGAAAGAGAAGAAATACAAGATACAGCCTGAAATATATCTGAAGAAATAATGGCTACAAACTTTAACATCTGAGGATAAACAATTATTTACACATTGAAGGTGCCCAATGGACTCTAAGTAGGTTGTACACATAGAGGACTAGCCTGACACTCCCACACAATGTTGACTGTTAACTGGCACTTCCATTAAAAAAGTATGCAAAACTTTACTGCTTATACAGACACTGCATGGTCCTTTTTCTCTGCACTCTTCAGAAAATGTAAATGAGAAACACTAGAGTACTAGCAGTCTTAGGTTACAAACATCCTACTTACGGATAACTCCTATGTCCTCTTGAATGATACGCAAATTTGGCCTAATTTTGAAATGATTAAACCCACCCTACTAGCCACACATCTTCATCACAATCATCTTCACTTGCTCCACTTGTAGCTTTTAAGTCACCGAAAAGCTTTAAGCCTTTGTTTGAACTAACCAAAAACCTAAACCCACTGCCATTGAGTTGATTCTTATTGATAGCAAACCTATAGGATAGTGTAGAACTGCCCCATAAGGTTTCCAATGCTGTAAATCTTTATGGAAACAGTGTGCCTCATCTTTCTCTTGTGGAGCGGCTGGTGTGCTCAACCCACCAAACTTTTGATTAGCAGCTGAATACTATAAACACTATGCCACTGGAGTTTTTTTCTTGCACTAAAGTAATGCTAAATAAGAATCGTATGCAACTGTTTTGACTTACCTAAATTCTTAAAGATACAATTAGAAACAGATCTTGATCATATCCCAAGGACTGCCTGTAAACTAGACAGAGATAAATCTAGAACATGTGATCTTTCTCAATGTAAGCTTGTTTCTCCATAAAACATTGTTTGGATACTTTTCATAAAAGCTAGCCTTAGAGACTGAATGTACACAGAAATAGAACTTGGAAAAGATCTAGATTACAGATGACACACATTTGAAGGCTGCCTCACCCACAAATATTTTGTTTTATGTCTTATGAAGGTCTCTATTCTAGAAATCTCACCATTTGCCATGAGGCTACTCTTGTTGAGTAAGGCCAAAACATTCCATGCTATCTCAGCAAACTGATGCATGCCTCCTAACTTCCCTATTTCCCTAGGAAATCTATTTTAACCCATTACTTCCCCTTCTCAGGAAAAAAAGAGTTCATCATAAAAGTTAATTCAAAAAGAAGAAAAACTATATCTCAATTGTTTGAACTGAGAATTTTGGACAGCTTTCTTCTGGTCCCAAGCCTCTTAATTTTGTATTTTATAAGAGCTCAAAAAGTGTGGAAAGCCATACACGCTCTAGTTCATAGATAAATGTGAACAGGAGTCAGTGCAACTAAGACCTTAGAACTTCCTGTTGAAGAGACTTGTGACAATGGAAAAGTGCTAGTTCAAATTAAAATAGACTTGGTTTACATATAATGCTGAATCTTGAAGAGGAACTCGCACTGACTTAGAAGCAAAATAATGCCAAAGAACTCTCTGAGACCTTTAATATTATGAAAATAAATACAGAAAGAAAGAGAAAATAGGAGTTATAAAATTAGGATGATTTGATTCTTATATCTGGTCCTGTGGACTATTCAGATGGTGTTTTGGTTACTCAGTACTTCTCTGACAAGAATATACCACAAATGGGATGGCTTGAACAAACAGGAGTCTCTTCTCTTAGAGTTTGGAGGCTTTATATCCTCCAAGTTCAAAGTGCCTGGCTCTAGGGGCTGGGTGAAAACCCCTCAAACCTCAAGCTTCAGTTCTACCTCTTGTTCCTGATCCACTGAAGCTAGAGGCTTTCCTTCACTCAGACAGCTGCTGGCTGCTGAGGCTGACAAGCCCAAGGTTGACAAGGAAAAAGGCATAGTCCCAATGTTACCAAACCACACAGCAGGCCATGAATTCAAGTCCACTGAAAGGCCCAAAGTTGGCAGAGCATGGCAGGCTGCTGAGAAATGACATGGCTACATGCAAGGTTCAAAGGTGCCATAAACTAGAGACTATCCGCCAAGGCTTCTACTTATATACAGGAAGCAGCAACTCAGCTGCTCAAAGTAGATTCTACCATGGAGTTGATTACTCAGTCTCCTCGTGGGGAATACTATATCAGCTCCCCAACCACTCAATCAGCCCCAGAGAAGTTGGCACATAAGTTTAACTACCATAGATGATACAAGACACAGATCTTTTAGTTTAATTTGGACATTACTGCATGTTGGCTGAAAGGTAGACTATAAACTTTGATTAGTTAATTAATTAATCCTTTTCTTTGTATTTGTCTGGGTACCATGCTTATATATGTAATATCTAGAGTCTTAAATGCTGTTAAGCAGCTGATGCTCTGTCATATGTTTTAAAATGATTTCCCAATAAAGACCAAGACAATCTCACACTTATAATGGTCTAATCCTTTAGTTTACTTTGGACCTGAGAACTGAAGCCAATATATTTTCTTGTCCCATGCTATATAGTACTGAAATCAGGCTTTCCTGTCTCTTTGATGAACAATACTAAGTGTAAAAAAAACAAGATATTTGCTCTATAAAATATTTGTTCTTGGAAAATAAGACTAAAGAAAACCAAAGTTTCTCAACCTTGGAATTGTTGGCATTTGACATTTGGGCTGGATTATTCTTTGTTATGGTAGGTTGCCTGTTTATTATTAGACACTTAGACTATGAATGCTTAGACATGGGTTGCGTGGACCCATGACATCTACCCATAGGATACCAGTAGTATCTCTTCCCTCAGTTGTTCATCTGACAAGGCCAATAAAACCTTGTGTTTGACATAACTTTAGGCTGATTTTTCTATGCTCTGAACTTTATGGAAAATTGCTGCACTGTGATTTGTTTGTTTCATCCTACAAGGACCAGAACCTGTCCATGTGAGCCTAACATTGAAAGTAGTTATTTTGCATTTTTTTTTTTTTTTAATTTCAGCACTATTCTTTTTCTTCTTTCTATTTATTTATGTTCTGAGTCTCCAGACATGACTCATTCTCCTTCCCACTTCATCTAGGACTGGCTTGGAGGCCTCATCAGTTGAAACAATATGGAAGGACCACGTGTAGTGGGCTATAATAGTACTCTCTCTGGAAGATAAAGCCCTTGGACCAGCAAAAATGTTGAGGAGAATTCCCAGAAAGTTCAGGGCCAGATGGGCTTTGCTTGGTGCCAGGAATCCAATGGGATACCAGAAATAGCATAGAACCTAATGTAGTGCAGCCCTGTCTTTGAGTTATTGCTCTCCTTCTGAGCAATCAAGGGCAAGTTAGCAACCTCCACAAATCTCAGTTTTCTCAAATATAAAAGGATGGTTTGCTAATGATAGATAAGAAGACAGAATTAGATCATTGATGTACAAAGTTTAGCAAACTGTTGTCCATGCACAGTTATTAATCACATAAGTAACCAGTCTTCTAAAGAGACAGACTTCTCTTATGTCATGAGTATACAAGCACCTGCACTCCAATGCTATAGGACCGTGTATTGACTCTGGCAAAATACAAGCTGAATGTTTACATGAGTCCCCAGGAAGAGAGCTGCATTGCACTCAGCTAGGAGGTTGCTTGGATGTGCTTCAAAAGCCCTTGTGCGTGTTTCTGGTGACTCTGTGTCTTATGGAAAAATCTGCTATGACCTTATTCCACTACCTCCACACATACTCCAGTTCTGCAGTTAAGGCAGATTCCAGGTTTTCTAGGTGCATGCAAAGCCCAAAGAATTCCTCGAGCAGAGGTGCCAATGAGGACTTGGAGCCAGAACAAGTAGGTTATCTGAAGTGGCTGCAAATAACCAAATGATCTTAGGTTGAAAGGAGATAGGAAAAAAACACACCCACTATGAACCATTGTTGTAGACCAAGTACAATAACTACATATTAAAAGAAACATCTTTATCATGAAGACTTGTTTTGTGATGTTCACTTTGCTATGATCACCAATCCAAAACTATTATTGCTGTAAATTCTACCAAATCTCAATGAGTTCCCTGCCACTCAGGATCTGTTACTAAACTGCCACAAATAGGCCCTAAAGTACTACTATAAATACTCTTCCCTAACTTCTGTTCTTCTTTACTTCAGGAAGTCAAATGAACTGGGCTTTGATTTTCTCATGGTAGTTTGGGGCAGTATATAGCCAAAAACTCACAATAAACTTGGCCCTAAAATATGTGTGATCAGACAAAAAATGAAAGTGGGGGCTCATTTATAATTTGTCTTGAAATTTAAATACTATAAATCAAGCTTCCTCCATTACCTACACTCATTCCCATGGAACTCATTCTCTCGAGACTGGTCTCTTCTGACAACATGACCAAAGTAAGTGAGACAAAATCTGCCAATTCCTCACTTCTAAGGAATATTCCAGCTACACTTCTTCCAGGCAGATTTGTTTGTTTTTCTGACAGTCCATGGTATTTCAGTATTCTTCCCCAACACCACAATTCAAAGGCATCAGTTTATCTATCTATCTATCTATCTATCTATCTATCTATATTATTTATTTGGAAGTAGAAGGCCCCATCCATCTTCCCAGTCTGTATTAGTCTAGAAATGGGAATGAGTTCATCCAGAGGCTTAAGCTGTTTTTCTCTTTCCATGGCTACTTTCCAGTCAATCTATCTGAGTGGTAGCAGAAATTTTCTAGGGTAGGGAAGAAGCTGGGCTTATATCTTAAAATTTTGGGTGACTGAGTTTTTCTGAACTCAGGCTGGGGAAATTCACCTGTTAATCTTCCCAGAAATACAAGCACAAGTAGCTCATTTGCCAAGTGTTACTCTGGTAACTCAGGATTTCTAGGCTGTCTTAAAGACTTCCCCAATCCATATCACCCAATTCAAAAACAAATGAGTAAAATGATCTGAGGTAACTGATCTGTCTTGATCTTCACTTTGGGTTCTTTGTGGTTCATGACTTTAAATAAAAGCAATATTTCTTCTAGTTTCCTAGAGGGAAACATGTCATGTGTTTAGTTATTCTAGATAAACAAAAAACAGATGCTTTCCTGTTAACTCTGACACATGTTAATCATGACACCTGGTGATCGCACATTTTTCAGAGTAGAAATGTGCTCCATAGGGATTTTCATGACTAATTTTTTCTAATGTAGGTCTATAGATCTTTCTCCTGAGGTGCCTATGGGTGGACCTAATCTTCTAGTCTTTCAGTTAGTAGATGAGTGTGTTAGCCATTTGCACTACTCAAGGACTCTTAAAACACTAAAACACGGGCTATTGATAATCTACTTGCATAGCCACAGCTCTGGCATCCTGTGAAAAAGATGTGGTGACAGCAGCATCTAATCTCCTTTAATTTAACAAAGAGGAAGGAGGATCAAAGTCAACAGCCAGAAATTGATTCTTATGAAGCAAAGGTCAGACGTGTCACCACCCTACCACCTTCTTGTTAACTATGACATCAACCATCCCTCCCATGGCACTTTCTACCTCTTTGTTGGATTTAACAATTTCTTGTGATGGTTACATAGAACTCACAGACAATACTCACAATTATGGGGTTTATTAGGGAAGTAATAGGTTACAATTCAGGATAAGGAACAATTCAATATATAGTTCTTTGATCAAGGCACCCTCTTCTCAGCTGTGCCCAAAAGTATGCTTCTCTCTGGCCTCAATCTTTGTCCTGCCCCTACTCAGGCAAGTGTTACGAAACTCTTTTATCTCTGCTGATAGGTCCTCAGAGAGGCACCTCACTCCACCAGCAAGCCTCCTGTCTGGAGAAACTCAATTTTCTTGCTCTGTGGGTCAGCAAGCCCACAGCTGTCTTATGCTAGTCTCTTGGTTCTGTTGCCTCTGCGGCCATGACTTCTCTGCCACTGTCTCTCACCATCCCTTGCCTGCCTCAGCAAAGTATTACAGCTCTATTTCTGTTTCTAGCATCAAGGAAATTTAGAACTGGGGTCTCAGGTTCAAAGAACATTCTCCAGGCCTAGCTCTTCTTTCTTGATGATAGTGAGATTCCCCTTTCCTCCTCTGCAGTCTTATTTTAAGCCTAACAATATGCCAAAACTGATCTATCCCTTTTTTAGGATTCCATAAACCTTATTTCCATGATTCCACCCCCATAAGGGTG
This sequence comes from Orycteropus afer afer, assembly GCF_000298275.1. Classification (NCBI taxonomy): domain Eukaryota; kingdom Metazoa; phylum Chordata; class Mammalia; order Tubulidentata; family Orycteropodidae; genus Orycteropus; species Orycteropus afer. Next base: position 1,076,758 of record NW_006921818.1, on the reverse strand, counting down.
CCAGGTCTTTTATTTAAATACTTAACAAGCTATCTAATCCACTTGGAGTGCCACATGCCCTTCACATTTGCACATTCTCATCCATCCAGTTAGGTCATAGAAGTTACAAAGACTATGGCTGTGATTAGGTGCCAGTGTTAGATGCCTATTCATAATGATCCTATGCACAATAGAACCAGACACTGCCTGATCCTGTATCATCCTCACAATGCTTGCTGTGTTTGAGATCATTGTGAGGGGCTTCCTTTTTACACTGACCCTCTACTTTGCCAAACATGATATCATTCTCTTGAGACTGGTCTCTTCTGACAACATGACCAAAGTAAGTGAGACAAAATCTGCCAATTCCTCACTTCTAAGGAATATTCCAGCTACACTTCTTCCAGGCAGATTTGTTTGTTTTTCTGACAGTGCATGGTATTTCAGTATTCTTCCCCAACACCACAATTCAAAGGCATCAGTTTATCTATCTATCTATTTATTTATTTATTTGGAAGTAGAAGGCCCCATCCATCTTCCCAGTCTGTATTAGTCTAGAAGCTCTACTGAAACCTGTCCACCAAGGGTGAGCATGCTAGTATTTGAAATGTAAGAGAAATAGCTTCCAGTCTTACAGAAACACATAAGCCACCACAGTAGGACAAACTGACCGAGAAGCGGTGGAAAGTTAATGGCTAGAAGGTCCATATTAAGTAATTCATTGCACCACAGGTCCCCACTATGTTATTATTATTAGTTGCCTGTGAGTAAATTCCAACCCATGGTAACCCTATCAGTTACAGAGTAGAGCTGCTCCATAAATTTTGGCTGATTTTACTATATTATTGTTGTTAGTTGCCTGTGCGTAAACTCCAGCCCACAGTAACCCCATCAGTTACAGAGTAGAGCTGCTCCATAAGTTTTGGTTGATTTTAATCATTATGCGAGGTAATCAACAGGCCATTCTTTTCCAGCACTCTTGGTTAGACGTGGACCTTAAATCTTCTGATAAGCATCTGAGTTAATTAACAATTGCACCACCTAGGGATTCTTGTTGGTATTCTTGTGGCTGTTGTTATGTGCTGTCAAGTGGGACTGACTCCTAGCGACCCCTCCTTGGGTTTCCAAGATGGTATCACTACAGAAGTAGATTGCCCAACCTTCCTCCGAGGAGTGGCTGGTGGGTTTGAACCTCCAGCCTTCTGGTTAACAGTCAAGTGCCTTAGGCCCTATGCTACCAGAGCTCCACTGTCAATCCTAGGTTTGTTACTTCAAAGTGTTCCAAAGACAAACAATAGCAGTATCCCCTGATAAAAATGTGAAATTCAATTCGGATCTAATAAATCAGAATGTCTAGTTTAATAATATCCCAAATAGATTTGTTTTCAAATTGAAATTTGAGAAACTCTGCTCTAAATCAAGAGAGTTTTCTATGTGACGGACCTCCTTAACTGGAATCTAAATGCAGTAACCATTCCCACCACTCCACTCTGTTACATATCATATTGAAAATATCTCCAAATGGGGAAAATACTCAGTTTGCAGAAATAAACTTCATCCACAGCAGAAGGATGTATAAGGAAGAGAAACCCAGGGCATACTTTCTGATTATAGGTCATTCCCTAATCATTAAAAGAAGGTTTCTCTTTATATGACAATCTGTATGTTCTTAGGAGCTCTGGTGGCCTAGTTCCTAAGGCATTTGACTGCTAACCAGAAGGCTAGCAGTTCAAACCCACCAGCCACTCCTCAGAAGGAAGGTTGAGCAATCTAATTCTGTGCAGATACCACCTTGGAAACCCAAGGAGGGGTTGCTATGAGTCGGATTCGACTAGATGACAGTGAGGTTATTTATTTATTTATTTTTTTATTTTTTATTTTTATGTTCTTAAACCCTGGAATAAACACTATGCTAAGATATTGCATGGGAGAGGTATATAGTACCTTTTGTAATATATTCGGATTTCTCTTGAAAAAAGGTATGTACCAAGTCTGAAATTATAAAAAATAAAAAAAGGAGATCATTTTCATCCATCTGAGGGAAATTTACTAGGTAAAGGAACCCAATAATCCCACGCACTTTAATGAATCCCCCCAAGGTTATTCATAGAAATCAAAATCTCCATTTATTTACAAAACAGTGTTGCAAAATCAAATTCGGTGTTTTACTTTACCTCAAAAATAACTTTACGAAACAGCCCAATATCCCACCCCAAGATTGACAAATAAATAACTTGACTTTAAATAAAGGGTAATTTTTTTCCCCTTAAAAATGGATTTAGTCAAGATGCTTGTTTCTCTAGCACAATTAATTTTCTTTTCACTCAAGAGTCCATTGGAATCTATATTTTGAGGTTTATAGAATTTAAAACAAAGAATGTAGTATGGACAGATCAAACAAAATTAAAAAAAGGAAATTTTTAAAATGCCTAACAAGATGCTAATGGAATAAATAAATAAATAAAGCAATGTTGTTTTTTCTTTATTCCTAAAAACTTCTCATAGAAGAAAATGATGAACCAAGTCAGAATGCACCCAGATGTTTTCCTATAATTATAATTTTGTTGTCATAAGTAATTGCACCTGTGTAATAGTTCATTACAAGGTATTATAATTTTGATTTTACAAGCAAAATGTCTCATTTCCTTTTGGGGAAAATAGAAGCTTTCTCATATGTGATTACCAAACTTCCTAAGAGGTTTTCTTGCCTGTCTCTGGTAACAGCATCATTACTCGGGACATAAAGCTCAAATGTGCTTGTTAAATATCCATCTTGCCTTTTGTTTTTCTCTATTCATTTCCTTGATAAACTTTTCCAATGGGAATTCCTGAGATGAATGAAGGATGAAACAGTTACCAAATTCCCCACCCCTAAATTTAAATTTCAAGTATTTAGCATTCAAGCTAATTATCAAAGTGGCAAATGAGTAGTGGCATCAATATAAACAAAGGCAACTCAGAACGCAACAGGAAATCTATTTTCTTATAATAGCAAAACCCACAAAAGTAGAGTAAAGCTTAAATATGTGACTGAGAGAATATTATCGGGGACAGTCAGAGATAACAAATACCAAAACTAAAGTACCACTTCCTTCATGTATTTCTATGGGTTTTGCCTATGATTAATGCAATTAGCAACTTCTGGACAAATAAGATAGCCAGACTGTTGGGAAAAAGACTGAAGTACATTCTTTCCACACCTCTCTGTGTTGGTAGGTAACTAACTCAATTAAAAATAATTTCCATATTAAGTTAACTAAAGGGCATTCAAGGGAGCTCTGGTAGCATAGTGGCTAAAGCACTTGACTGCTAACCAGAAGGCTGGCGGTTCAAATCCACCAGCCACTCCTCGGAAGGAAGGTTGGGCAATCCTACTTCCGTAGTGATACTGCCTCGGAAACCCAAGGAGGGGTCGCTATGAGTCGGGGCCGACTCGACGGCACATAACAACAACAAAGGGCATTCAAATAACTAAGAATTTTGGAGTATTTGAAAAATATGAATTACCAAGTTTGATGGAAGAGATAAATGATGTCATTGATTTTGAGGGTCCTAGAATAAGACCTCAAGATAACAGTGAAAAATAGTCTTAAAAAAAAAAAAAAAAAAAAAAAAGATTGCTTTACTGTTAGTAGAAAGATCAATCTGAAAATGAGACCAACACTGAATTTTGGTGGTTAGCAGAAATTTTATATGTTGTATGCACTTAGATTGTCCATGATATAGGAGGAATAGGAGGAAGAATGTGAGACAAGGCAAAGAATAGTTGAGTATTTCACAATTCTTGGAAACAGATGGCTTAATGTTTCTGTTCTATCACCCACTTTAGTTTTATCCAGCACTAACAAATAATTTTGGTTAAAGGATGGCAACTGTTGTATAAGAGTTGCTTAAAGATCTTAACATTACTGTTGTTGCTAGTTGCCATGGAGTCCTCTCCACACTCATGGCAACTTCACCTGTAACAGGAAGAAATGTTGCTGGGTCCTGTACCATCATCTTCGTTACTGGTTTGTTTGAGTACATTGCTCTGGCTATTATGTCAATTCATTTTACTGAGGGTTTCTCACTCTGTGAGTTCTCTAATTTACCAACCGCCATGTCCTTTTCTTCTGGGAGCTCTGGTAGTGTAGTGCCTAAGACACTTGACTGCTAATCAGAAGGCTGGCAGTTCAAACCACCAGCCACTCCTTGGAAGGAAGGTTGGGCAAACTACTTCCGTAGTGATACTGCCTCAGAAACCCAAGGAGGGGTTGCTATGAATCAGGTCTGACTCGATGGCACATAACAACAACAATAACATGTCCTTTTCTAGCAACAATTCTTTCTTTCTATTACCAAAATAATTGAGCCAAAGTCTCACCATTGTTACTTCTAAGTAACAATCTGTTTTTATTTCTTCTAAGACTTATTTTACTTGCTCATTGTGGCAGTCTAGAGTATGTTCAAGAAAATATAGCCATTGTTTCATATTGTCTTTTAAGCCTATTTATCTTAAATCAGACAATTAGATCTTGAATCTACTCTCTTAAAAATAATATTAAATAGTGTTGGGATATTTTGCAGGGTATCTGAACATTGGCTTTATATTATGTACTTCATAGTACAAAGCTATATAAAACCTTCTTTAACAATGTTCTCTTCTTAAATTCTCCTTCTGTATCCTACACCAACTGAAAATATGTTTTCTTTATTTTTTCCCTGAACCGCCATCATTCTCTCTTCATCCTCTAGCTCTCTAAGCCCCTCAGGATCTCAAAACTTTACCATTGTTCAAATGCGAAGCCTGTAACTCTTCCTCAGGCACACAGCAGTATTCTCACTGTTCTATCAATCTTTTATGATATAATAATTCACTCCAAATTTTGTGATAAACAACAATATCATTTTCTTATACTCATGAATTGCAGATAGAGTATAATGGGGATGACTACATTCTAGTGTCTGAGGTTTTAGCTGTAAAATAAAAATTGCTGGATGTTGAATCAGTTGAAGTCTTTTGCACTCCTAAATCTGTTACTTGAGTTAGGATGAAACATAGGTCAGGCTCAAATCGTACTCTACTTCTGAGCACATGCACGGAATAGTGTGGGCTTGTCACAGCGTTGATGCTGGGTTCCAAGAATAAATGCACTGAGAATGAGAATCCAAGAAGAGAACATTACCGAAAACAAGGCAGATCCTGTAGAATTTATAATCCATCCTCAGAATAGACTCATTTCTGGCAGTCACAACCTTCTTCCACCTGGATTCAAACGGAAATGATTACAGTTTTAAATTGGAAGAGTGTCAAAAATTGTGTGCCTATGTCTGAAAACTTCTACATGCTCACAACTCTTTAAAAATGCTTCTACCAAGAGCTAGGTTTTGCATTTTTGATTCTTTCTTTCTTTCTTTTTTAATTCCACAAATACAAGCTCTCCAGTTGTCAGGAATCACCATTCTCAAAAGCAAAGGAGGATAATAAAAAAATATTGATTTTTTTATGTAAGAATGGATAAGTGATAGGGAATTTGAAGGGATAAAGACCAGATCAGGCATAGTTGGCAATATAAAATCAAGTTAAATTGTTTTTCAGTATGATGCTCATTTTATAAAAACAGTCTCAAGAAACTTGGTCCAAAGATAATACATATATATGGCCTGGAAACAGGAAAAAAAAAAAAATGGAAACAGAAAACCAGAACCGTAGCTTTTTGCAGAATATAAAGCATGAAATGGGCATATCCTGGTCCAGAATGACAGGATCAAGAGCAGAGAAAATGAGTAAAAGCCATTTTTAAAACAATAAATAAGAGAGAGAGTGAATTTGATAACTACATTTAACGTTTGAAGGAAAGCAAATAAATCACAGAAGACTAAAATTTCTATCTTTGGAACTGAAAACTATAAAAATAACTGTTTTTGTCAGTAAGGTAAATAAAGTCTTAAGAAAATTTATTCAAAACTTAAAAATAAGCCAACAAGAGGATGTCATGTTCTTTTATAGTGAAGCTGTGGCATTTTTTCTTTTTTTAGTTAATTAAGATTTTACTTTTTTTAATTATCTATAGAAACACACCTGAGTTTGACTTTGCTCTTTAGTCTTTGATTAAATCCCTGTTACTTCAAGTTACATACTAAATTGTGGAAAAAAAAGACCCCAAATTTTGTTTATTATTTTCTAGAACATAAGCCAGTTTTTTATATAACCTTCAAATTTTTATTGTAACATTATTACCTTTATACCTTCGTTTGTGGCTTATGTAAACTCTCCCCTTAAAATGTTCTTGGAATCATTTAGTTTCACTCCCCATTTACCATTCCAAACCCTAACCCAGTCTCCTCCCCTATCTGCCCAGTTTCTAGGGAGTGAAACTACACGTAATGTTGAATGTAAAACAAACTCTGTAAACTTGCATCTAAAGCACATTAAAAAAAAAAAAAAAAGAAAACCAAAAAATATTGTTTGTCTAATCAGCATTTCCCACTGCTGTTGAGTCACTTTCAACTTGTGACAATACTTCAGGACGTAGTACAATTATCTATTAGAGTATCCAATGCTTCAAGCATTATGCAAGCAGACTACCACATATTTTTTCCATAGAGTACCTGGCGAGTTCAATTTCCAACCATAATGACTCATGTGACAGAGTAGAAAAGCCCATTGGGTTTTCTTGGATATAACCTTTATGGAAGTAAATCACTAAGTCTTTCTTTTACAGAGCTGCTAGTTGTATTCAAACCTCCAAGCTTTCCGTTAGCAGGCAAAAACTTAACAATTGTGACACCAGGTTCTTCTGTATAGAAAATGAATATTCTATTCCTGAATCAGAAGAAAGTTCTAGCTAAAGGTTACGAGACAATAATTCAGATTGCTTGATAAACAAAATTCAAACTCACTGCCGTTGAGTCAGATCCGACTCATGGTGACCCCTCCTTGGGTTTCAAAGGCAGTATCACTATGGAAGTAGATTGCCCAGTCTTCCTTCCAAGTAGTGGCTGGTGGGTTTGAACTTCCACCCTTCTGATTAGCTGCCAAATGCCTTAGGCACTACCACCAGAGCTCCCTGATAAACAAAAGAGGTCCTCAATATGTTGTGCTTCTTTCTTCAATAGTTAGTTTTCTTGTGTAATAAATTTAGGAAGCTCCTTGTAATTGATAACATAAATAACTGAAGTCTGAAAGTTAAGAATTTTATTGATGGGAGTTTGTTTCTTTTGCCGTGTTATAGCAAATACAAATAGTTCTGTATTTTAAGTTAGGTTTACAATTATGACTAATCACATGTAAAAGTAAATAAAATAGTGAAACTTCTTTGAATTGGTCCTGTTTATATATATATATATATATATACTTTTTTATCAGAAACCATCATTGCTTTTTATAATGTAAGAAGATAACTCTCTAAAACATTATCTGCTTTGAAAATAAAAAAAAAAAAAACCTGCCATTTACAGCATTCATTTTATTAAAAAGAAATCACAGAATTCCATTTGAGGAACAGAGTGTGATGCATTTGTAACATGAGCATTTACTTTTATTTGCCTTTGATGTAGAAACACCATCCTGAGGCAATCATTCATTCTTTGTACTTTTATTACAAAAGATATCCACAATTATTTTTCCTGAATGGTAATTACCAGTGTTAGATTGTATTATGTTTTAGAATATTAATGCCTCTCTGTGGCCAGTTGCAATTAGGTAGCCATGTAATTTTTCTTACCTCAGCCTGAAGATGTGGTGACTCAAAGATATGAGATATATTTGGCATCTGCCATGTTGAAACCTTGGGTCCTATAAAGTTTCCTTTATAAGAGTCCTCTTTTCAGGAAGTTGCTGTTGTTGTTAGGTACCATTGAGTCATCTCTGAATCATAGCGACCCTATGTACAGCAGAACAAAACACGGCCCAATCCTATGCCAGCCTCATGATCTTTGCTATACCTGAGCCCATTATGGCAGCCACTGTTTCCATCTATCACGTTGAGAGCCTTCCCCTTTTTCATTGACCCTCCACTTTACCAAGCATGATATCCTTCTGCAGGGAATGGTCCCTTCTGACAAAAAGACCAAAGTAGGTGAGACAAAGTCTGACCTTTCTTGCTCCCAAGGAGCATTCTGGCTGGACTTCTTCTAGGATAGATTTGTTAGTTCTTTTAGTAGTCCATGGTACTTTCAGCATTCTTCACTAGCACCACAACTCAAATACATTGACCTTTCTTCAATCTTCCTTATTCATTGTCCCACTCTCACATGCATATCAGGAAATTGAAAATACTGTGGCTCGTGTCAGGCACACCTTAGTCTTCAAGGAGATATCTTTGATCTTTAACACTTGGAAGAGGTCTTTTGCAACATTGTCTGATATCTTGACTGCTGCTTCTGTTGGTGGTGATTGTAGAACCAAGTAATATGAAGTCTTGACAACTTCAATCTTTTCTCCATTTATCATGATGCCTCTTATTGGTCCAGTTGTGAGGATTTTTTTTTCTTTATATTGAGGTATAATCCATACTGCAGACTGAAGTCTTCAATCTTCATCAGTAAGTGTTTCAAGTCATCCTCACTTTCAGCAAGCAAAGTTGTGTCATCAGCATATTGCAGGAAGAACAGGCATCAAATCATTGCAGGAACATTACATGCATTAATAATGAAAGAATAGGCTTAGAAATCTGAGAGAGACTTTCTAAGATACCATTCAGGTGATGGACAAACATTTCCTGAATCTGTCAGGTTTTCTTCCTCACTCAACTGACATTTACCAATGCCATTTAGGTGTGTGTGTATATGTGTGTGAAACTTTTCTTAACTTTTTCCCTTAGTGGTCTAATACAATATTTGTCCTTTTGTGATTGACTAGTTTCTTTAGGAATAATGTCCTTTATGAACATGATGTTCATCCATGCTTGAGATATTTCACAGATTGATTATTCTTTAACATTGTGTAGTATTCCATTGTGTGGATGCACCATAGTTTATCTATTCCTCTATTGATGAGAACTTAGGTTTTTTCCATCTTTTTTCTATTGTGAATAATGCTGCAATGAACATGGGTGTGCATATATCTGTTTGTGTCATGGTTCATATATCCCTAGGATATACGTAGTGGTGGAATTCCTGAATCATATGATATTTCTATTTCATTTTTAAGGAAATGCTGTATACTTTTTCACAGTGCTTGCACTATTTTGCAGTCTAACATACAGTGTATGAGGGTCTCAGTCTTTCCACATCCTAGGCAACAGTTACTGTTTTCTGTTTTATTGAACTTTGCTATTAATGCTGATATGAGATGATATCTCATTGTTTTGATTTGCATCTTTCTAACTGCTTATGATTTTGAGAGTTTCTTGTGTTTTTCAATTGCCTTAATGTCTTCTTTGGTGAAGTATTGGTTCATGTCCTCTGCACATTTTTAATTGGATCGTTCATCTTTTTGTTGGTAACATATAGAAATTCTCTATAAATTTTAGAATTAGTCCTTTATCTGATATATCATTTCAAAAATTGTTTCCCAGTGAATAGGTTCTGTTTTCACTCTTTTGGTGAAATCTTTTGGTATGCAGAAATGTTTGATTTTTAGGAGATCCCAGTCATCTAGTTTGTGGTCTGCTGTTTGCTCATTTTTATTTATATTTGATAGTGTACTTACACTTTGTATTATGGTGGGGAAGGTGGGTGCTCTGGAGTGCCTGGGGAGCAGGTCAGGTAAGCGAGTGTGGCACAGCAGGTAGTGTTGGTGTGGCTGGGGGAGATCAGGAAGTGAGCAGAGCCATTTGGAACAACTAAGGGACACAAACTTGCCTGGCAGTTTGTCATACTGTGGTTACTTGCATGTTGCTGTGAGTCTGGAGGCTATGCCACCAGTGTTCCAAATGGCATCAGGATTACCCATGGTGGACAAGTTTCATCAGAGCTTCCAAACTAAGACATACTTGGAAGAAGGAAGAGAGGCCATCCACTTCTCAAACAATTTGCCATTGAAAAGGTTATGAGTATCAGTGAAACACTGTCTGATATATTACTGGAAAACTTTATGAAGAGCCCTGAAACATTGTCCTATATAGAGCTGGAAGATGAGCTCCTCAGATCAGAAGGCCCTCAAAATACAACTGGGGAATAGCTGCCTCCTCAGAGTAGAACAGACCTTAATGATGTGGATGTTGTTGCTGTTGTGTTAGGTGACGTCAAGTCATCTCCGACTCACAGCAGAACAACACACTGCCTGGTCCTGAGCCAGCTCCATGATTCCTACTACTGTTGACCCCATCGTTGCCACCACCATGTCAATCTATCTCATCGAGGGCCTTCCCCTATTTCATCAACCCTCCACCTTACCAAGCATGACTCCTTCTCCAAGTAATGGTCCCTTCTGACAACACGACAAAAGTATATGAGACAAAGTCTGGCCATTCTCACCTCCAAGGAACATTCTGGCTGCACTTCATCCAGGACACAGCTGTTAGTTATTGTGGTGGTTACGTTTGTATGTCAAGTTGGCTGGGCCTGGTTGAGTGGCTGGACAGCTAGCTGTAGTTATTT
>NW_006921818.1:1060834-1062590 GCF_000298275.1 Orycteropus afer afer | reverse complement strand
AATTGTAAGAAGTCACTGAAAGCCAAAACATTACCTTGATTATATCCTTCCTGAATTTAGAGACCCTTTAAGGAATAGGTTTGATGCATTGAACAACAATACCTAAAAACCAGAGGAATTGTGGGATGACATCAAAAATGATCCATGAAGAAAGCAAAAGGTCTTTAAAAAATAGAAAAGGAAGAAAAGACCAAATGGATGTCAGAAGAGACTCTGAAACTTGCCCTTGAATGGAGCATAGCTAAAGCAAATGGAAGAAATAACAAGATAAAAGAGCTGAACAGAAGATTTCAAAGAGCAGCTCAAAAAGACAAAGTCAATTATTATAATGAAATGTGCAAAGATCTGGAGTTACAAAATCAAAACGGAAGGACATGTTCAGCATTTCTCAAGCTGAAAGAACTGAATAAAAAAAAATAAGTCTCATTGCAATATTGAAAATTTATATGAGAAAAATATTAACTGATGAAAGAAACATCAAAAGAAGATGGAAGGAATACACTGAGTCACTATACCAAAAACAATTGGTCAGTGTTCATCCATTTTAGGATCAAGAACCAATGGTATTGGAGGAAGAAGTAGAGATTGTATTGAAGGAACAGGTGAAAAGCAAGGCTCCAGGAATTGATGAAATACCCATTGAGATGTTTCAAGAAATGGATGTCACACTCAACACATGAACTCAGGTATGCCAAGAGTTTTGGAAGAGAGCTACTTGGCCAACTACTGACTGGAAGAGATCCATATCTGTACCCAATCCAAAGAAAGTTGATCCCACAGAATGTGAAAATTATCAAAAGAAAAAAAAATCATTATTATCTCACAAGAGTAAAATCTTACTGAAGATAATCCAAAAATGGTTGCAGCAGTATATTGACAGAGAACTTCCAGTAATGCAAGCTAGATTTGAAAAAGGACTTGGAATGAGGGACATCATAGCTGGTGTATGATGGATCTTAGCTGAAAGCAAAGAATACCAGAAAGATATTTACTTGTGTTTTATTGACTATGCAAAAACATTTAATTGTGTGGATCATAACAATTTATGGATAACATTGAGAAGAATGGTAATTCCAGAACACTTAATTATACTCATGAGGAACCTGTACATAGACCAGGAGGCTTTCATTCAAACAGAGCAAGGGGATACTGTATGGTTTAAAATCAGGAAGGGAGTGTTTTAGGGTTGTATCTTTCACCATACTTACTCAATCTGTGTGTTGAACAAATAATCTGAGAAGCTGAAGTATATGAAGAGGAACATGACATCAGGATTGGAGGAAGACTCATTAACAACCTGTGATGTGCAGATGATACAACTTCGCTTGCTGAAAGTGAGGGTGACTTGAAGCACTTACTGTTGAAGACTGAAGACTATAGTCTGTAGTATGGATTGTATCTCAATATAAACAAAACAAAAGTCCTCATAACTTGACCAATAAGCAACATCATGATAAATGGAAAAGAGATTGAAGTTGTCAAAGACTTCATAATATTTCATATTACAATCAACAGAAATGGACGCAGCAGTCAAGACATCAGGTGACATATTGCACTGGGCAAATCTGCTGCAAAAGACCTCTTTCAAATGCTGAAGAGCAAAGATGCTGCCCTGAAGACTAAGGTGTGCCTAATCCAAGCCATGGTATTTTAAATCACCTCATAGGTGTCTGAGAGCTGAACAATGAATAAGAGAGACCAAAGAAGAGTTGATACTTTTGAGTTGTGGTGTTGGTGAAGAATACTGAAAGTACAA
>NW_006921818.1:1059083-1060254 GCF_000298275.1 Orycteropus afer afer | reverse complement strand
ATGGGTTTTGGCCTATTGATAAAGATTAGTTGTCCATAGTGGATGCATTTACACCCAGGATCTCAATTCTGTACCATTGGTGCATGTGTCTGTCATTTTGACTACTGTGGCTATACAGTAAGTTTTGTGATTGAGGCATGTGAGTTCTCCTGCTTTGTTCTTCTTTAAAAATGCTTTGCCTATCCAGGATCTCTTTCCTTTCCATATACATTTAATGAATAGATTTTAGATCTCTGAAGAATAATTATGGAATCTGGATCAGTATTACATTTATCTTTAGATTGCTTTTGGTAGTATTGACATTTTCATAATGTTAATTCTTCCTATCTATGACCAAGATATATCATTTTGTTTATGTAGGGCTCTTTTAGTTTCTCGTAGTTTTCTTTGTATAGATATTTTTTTGTTTGTTTTGATTTTTGAATACATTTTATTGAAATACAGTTTATGTATAGTGATATACACAACACTAAACTGACATAGGTCAATGCATCTTTTTTTTTTTTTTATCAGTGTTCCCTCCCTTCCTCTCCCACCCTTGGTAACCAACAAAGATTCCTTCCTTTCCTTAACTTTTTACAATAATTAACTAATACTACATTTGTCCTCCTGTAATTGACTTATTTCACTTGGCATAATGTCCTCCAAGTTCATCCATGTTATGTGGTATTTTCCAGATTCTACATTATTTTTTAGTGTTGCATAGTATTCCATTGTATGTATGTAGCACAGTTTGGTAATCCATTCTGTTGATGGGCACCTATTGGCTATTGTAAATCTTTTGGCTATTGTAAATAGTGCTGCAATGAACATGGATATGCATATATCTGCTCTTGCCCTAGCTCACACTTTTTAGGATATATACCTAGAAATGGGACTGCTGGGTCAAATGGTTTTTCTAATTCCAGCTTTTTAAGGAATCACCATACTGTTATCCATAGTGGTTGTATCATTTGACAGTCCCACCAGCAGTGTATGAGAGTCCCAATCTCTCCATATTTTCACCAGCATTTATTTTCTGTCTTGTTGAACTTTGCTACTACTGCTAGGGCAAGATGGTATCTCAGTGTTGTTTTGATTTGCATCTCTCTAATGGCTCTGGTAGCATAGTGGCTAAGACACTTGTCTGCTAACCAGACGGCTGGCGGTTGAAACCCACCAGCCACTCCTC
>NW_006921818.1:1056856-1058858 GCF_000298275.1 Orycteropus afer afer | reverse complement strand
AGACTGGCAATCAACTCCATGGTGGGATCTACCAGAAGCAGCTGAGTAGCTGCTTGGGGTATGTGGCCTGTTTCCCATACATAAGAAGCAACTTTGAGAATGGTCTCTAGCTTATGGCATCTTGAACCCTGCATGTGGCTGTGTTGTTGTTCAGCAGACTGCCAGGCTCTGTCGACCTGGGGACTTATAATGGATTTAAATTAATGGCCTGCTGTGTGATTTGGTAACATTGGACTGTGCCCTTTTTACTTGTCAACCTTGGGGCTTCTCAGCCTCAGCAGCTAGCAGCTGTCTGAGTGAAGAAATGCCTGTAGCTCCAGTGGGCTGGGAGCAGGAGGCAGAGCTGGATCTCAAGGTTGAGGGGCTTTCACCCAGCCCCTAGAGCCTGGCACTTTGAACTTGGACTTAAAGCCTCCAGATTGTAAGAGAATAAACTCCTGTTTTTAAGGCCATCCCATTTGTAGTATATTCCTGTCAGAGTGGCACTAGGTAACCAGAACATGTCTACTCATGTCTTCTGCCCATTTTTTTAATTAGATTGTATTTTTTGTTTTTGAGGTGGTGTAGTTTTCTATCAATTTTAGAGATATGTCCTTTGTTAGATATGTCAGTACTGAATATTTTTTCCCAATCTGTAGGTGCCCTTTTGGCTATTTTGGAGAAGTCTTTTGAAACACATAAAAATTTAATTTTTAGAAGGTTCCATTCATCTAGTTTATGTTCTGCTGTTTGTGCATTTTATATTATGTTTGACGTCTATGTATGCCATAAATGAGGGCCCCTAAATTTGTCCCTACTTTTTCCTTGACGAACGTTACAGTTTTAGTTTTTACATTTAAGTCTTTGATCCATCTGGAATTAGTTTTTGTATATGGTGTGAGGTATGGATCTTGTTTCCTTTTTTTGCAATTGAATATCCATTTTTGGCAGTACAATTTGTTAAAAAGATCACTTCTTGTCCATTTAATTGATTTCAGCCCTTCATCAAAAAATCACCTGACTATAGGTCGATGGGCCTATTTCTTGGTTCTCAATTCTGTTCCTCTGGTCCATGTGTCTGTCATACCAATACCAGGCAGTTTTGACTACTGTGGCTGTATAGTTGCTTTTAAAAGCTGGGAGTGTGAGACCTCCTATTTTATTCTTCTTCAATAGTACGTTGCTTATTCAAGGTCCATTTCCTTTCCATATAAAATTAGTGATTGGTTTTTCCATACCATTAAAGAATGTTGACGTGATCAACCTGGGAGCTCAGGTAGCATAGTGCCTAATTTCATTTGTATTGAATGTATAGTTTGATTTGGGTAGAACTGATATTTTCACAATGTTCCATCTTCCTATCCAAGAGCATGGTATGTTTTTCCATTTGTGTAGATCTCTTATGATTTCTTGGAGTAGTTTTATTTGTATGGATCTTTTGTTTCTCTAGTGAGATAGATTCCCATGGATTTTATTGTTTAGGGGAGCTATTATAAATGGTATTGATTTCATTATTTGCTTTTCAGTAATGCCTTTGCTGGTGTAAAGGAATCCACTGATTTTTATACATTGATCTTGTGTCCTGTCATTATGCTAAATCTCTCAATCAGTTCCAGTAGTTATTTTGTTGACCCTCTTGGGTTTCCTAGGTATAGGATCATGTCATCAGCAAATAGGGATAGTTTGACTTCTTCTTTACCAATTTGGATGACTTTGATTTCCCTTTCTTGCCTGATTGCCCTGGCTAGGACTTCCAATACAATGTTGAATAGAAGTAATAATAGAGGGCAGACTTGTCTGGTTCCTGTTCACAAAGGGAGTGGTTTCAGTCTCTCTCCATTGAGAAAAATGTTGGCTGTTGGTTTTTCATATATGCCCTTTATTATGCTTGGGAATTTCCCTTCTATTCCTATTTTGCTGACAGTTTTGATCAGGAAACGGTGTTGTATTTTATCAAATGTCTTTTCTGCAATGATTGATATGATCATGTGGTTCTTTTCCTTTGTCTATTTATGACATGGGT
>NW_006921818.1:1052446-1055266 GCF_000298275.1 Orycteropus afer afer | reverse complement strand
CTAATACACTTAACTGCTAACCAGAAGGCTGGCTGTTCAAACCCTCAAGCCACTCCTCAGAAGGAAGGTTGGGCAATCTACTTCTGAAGTGATACTGCCTCAGCAACACAAGGAGGGGTCGCTATGAGTCACGTCCAACTCATCAGCACATAACAGCAACAACAACAACAACACTATGACTCTGGAGTCATCTATATGTCTTTTCAGTTCTCTTAGAGTCTGGTGTATATATTTTGGAGTTCTTTTCATTGGGTGCATAGATATTTATTATTGTTATGTCCTCTTGTCCAATTGATCCTTTAAGCATTATATAATGTCCTTCCTTTTCTTTTATGGTGGCTTTTATCTTAAAGTCAATTTGACCAGAAATTAATATTGCCACTCCTGCTATTTTATGGTTGCTATTTTCTTGATATATCTTTTTCCAAACTTTGATTTTAAGTCTGTTTTTGTCTTTGTCTCTAAGGTGTATCTTTTGGAGACAGCATATTGATGGATTATCTTTTCTTATTCATTCTGCAACTCTTCAAATCTTGAGTGGCACATTTAATCCACTGACATTCAGTGTAATGATCTACAAGTATGAATTGGTTGCTGTCATTTTGTTATGTGATTTGCATGCTGTTGCTGATTTCTTTGTTCCATATAATTTTATTTGCTGAGTTCATTTTGTTTATGAATTGTGTTATCACTTCCTTCATTGCTATTGTTTTAGTATTTGGTAAATATTTGTGCTAGTCCTCTTTTTTATTTTGATGTGAAGATTTATCATTTGCTTTGAGGTTATCCTGTGGTTTAAAATTTTTTTCCCAAGGTTAGAACAAGTCCCTTCTATCTTGCAGTTGTCTTGACTTTCCTACTATTTAATAGTTCTGTAACTACACAATTTTTTCCCTCTGTTTGGTTTGTAGCTGTCCATCTTTATCAAGTGAAATCTCTGGTTCCTTGTTTACAATCATGTAGGTTTATTTACTTTGGATATTTCCATAGCTGGGTTAGTTTCTTGGCTATGTCATCATGTGTGTTAATGGTCAGTTGTTGTTTGCTGTTGTTGGTTCTCTGTCCAAAGGAGTCCCGTTAGCATTTCTTGTAAGCCTTGGTCTAGTTTTTACAAAGTGTCTTAATTTCAGCTTATCTGGAAATATCCTAATTTCACCATAATATTTGAGGGACAATTTTGCTGTATATATAATTCTTTGTTGGAAATATTTTTCTTTCACTGTTTTATATATTCCATCCCACTGTTTTCTCACCTGCGTGATTTCTGCCAAGAAATCTGAGCTTATTTTAACTGATTGCCACTTGTAAGTAAATTTTCGTTTTTCCTGTGCTTCTCTCAGGGTTCTGTCTTTGGTTTTGGTGAGTTTGATGATGATATGTCTTTGTGATTTTGGGAGGAGTCTATCCTGTTTGGACCTCATTGGACTTCTTGAATGGATATATTGTCATTTTCATCATATCAGGGAAGTTCTCTTCCAATACATCTTGGACAATTTTCTCAGTGGTCTTTTTCTCTTCCTATTGTGGAATTCGGATTCCACATAGATTATTCCTTTTGATTCCATCCCACATGAACTTTAGGCTTTCTTCATTTTGTTCTGATCATTTTTTCTTATTGATCCCTTTCCAGAAAAAGTATTCAGGTATTTGTCTTCAGACTCTTTAATTCTGTCTTCCATTGATTCAATTCTACTTCTTTGCCAATTCAGTGTGTTATCTAATTCAGAAAATTTAGTACAGTCTTCTGGATTTCTATTTGTAGATTTTATGTCATTTCTAATTTTTTATTCATTTTGTCATTTTGTTCTTGTATTGTCTTTCAAAATTGTACTAGGTTTTTGTCTGTGTTTCCCTGAATTTTCTCAGTGTTTTCCTTGATCTGTCTCTCATATCATTGAGGATATCTAAACATAATTCTTTTGAAATCCTCATCAGGGAGTTCCAATGCTGCTTCTTCCTTAGGGATGTATTCTGAGTCTGTATCTTGGTCCCTTGCTTCTCCTGTTTTATCTTGCTTCTTTGTGTGTTGGTGATGCTTTGTTGTGTCTGAAACATTTTGTTGATTTTGTGCTTATATTTAATTGTTGATTGTATGTTAGAGTTACTTTCTCACTATTTTCACTTTCTTTGTTTTGTTTGGATGTTATCTACATAAGCAGGGTTCTGTGCTCCTCTGTTTGCTAATTGCCAGCCCTTATACACTCACGACCTGTCTCCTTTCCCATGTCTGCCTTCCATATGTCCCTGCAATGCTTGGCAAACAGAGCCTGTTCTTAGTTCGCTGGAATCCAAATGAGAATGTGGTCACATTAAATATCCAAAATGGTTGCCACTTGTAAATAATAAAAATAGATGTACCCTCCAAACAGTTGGAAGTCCACAACTCAGGTTGTCACCCTTCCTCCTGTTTCCCTTCCTAGTATGGGCCACCAGCATAGTTGTCCCTGCAGCTGTTGGTAAGCAGGGCTGATCTTTATGTCAACCTCAAATCCCAATACCACTTGGAAATATTTAGGCTGTTCGTGCTGTGAGAGTAGCTGACAGTCCACAGCTCCTTCTGTCTCCATGCTCACTATTTTCATTCATTTGTGCAAAAACAGCAAAGAGGCCACATATTCTGACCTCCTCTAATCTCACAAGAGGAAGACAGCAGTAACCCAAGGCCTATTACTGAAAGGCCAAACATGTTGCCTCCCGCCAGCCCTTTCACCAACCGTTCCTCCCAAAGCACCCACCACCTTTCTCCTGGGTTCGATAATTCACTGCAGTGGCCACACAGAACTCACAGATTACAGGGTTTATTAGGGAAGCACCAGGCTA
>NW_006921818.1:1051521-1052003 GCF_000298275.1 Orycteropus afer afer | reverse complement strand
GTGGACACCTTCAGCAATCAGGAGCTCCTCACTTGCTCATAGAAAATCCCACCTTGGAGTTTACAAAGACTTATTGGTAGAAAAGCCACACAAAGTAATTTACTACACTGCAATTTGTTTCCACTAATTGGTGCTTAATCCACTTTTGTATTCTTCTTTTCAAAACTTAGGGCTCCAAGATTATGTTCTCTTTTTCTGTCAGTTGATTGCTCTTTTCTTTGTTGAGGAGGGTCTGTGTAGCTTGTCTGCCTATTCCTCCATCTTACCAGAAGTCAACTATATAGGTATTGTGTACCTCTGGCTATATTTATTTGTAAGTACTTTATCTTTTAGGTGGTTATTATATATGGTATTATTTTCCTTATTTCCTTTTCAGAGTTCTCTTTGTTAATATAGAAGAAACAGACTGAGTAATGTATGTTGATTTTGTACCCTGCCACTATGCTAAATGCTTCTATTAGTTGCAGTAGTTTTTTTTTTTT
>NW_006921818.1:1040798-1043195 GCF_000298275.1 Orycteropus afer afer | reverse complement strand
AATCCCATTTCATCATTATCATTTTTTTGATATCTTGTTGGATTCTATCAGCTAGTATTTTCTTGAGATTTTTTTATATCAATGTTCATGTGTGATATTGGTCTATGATTTTCTTTTTCAGTGATCAAGGTTATGCCTGCTTTGTAGATTTAGTTTAGGAATATTCCATCCTTTACTATGTTCTGGTAAAATTTTAGTAGAATTAGTGTCAGCTTTTCTCTGAAGTTTTGGAGAATATTCTCGAAACTGAAACTGTCTGGGCCAGGATTTTTGTTTTGTTTGTTCAGAGATTTCTTCCTTACTTTTTTTTTTTTTTAAATTCCTGTTCAATTTCTTCTTTTGTGATGAGTCTGTTCAAATATTCTACCTCAGATGGTGTTGTTTTGGGTAGGTTGTGTATTTCTAGAAATTGGTCCATTTCTTCTAGGTTTTCAAATTTGTTAGAGTATGTTTCTTCATAATATTTTGTTATTATCCTTTTCATGTGCATAGATTCTGTTGTGGCATCAGCTATTCACTTCTTTTTTTTTAAATATATTTTATTGAAGTATAATTTATATACAGTGAAATGCACAAAACTAAAGTGACATGGATCAACACCTTTTTTTTTTTTTTTTGCAGTGTTACTTCCTCTTCCCTCTCACCCCTGGCAACCAACAAAGAAAGTTTCCTTTCATATATAAACCTTTCATTGACCCTCCACAACAATGAACTAATATTATATTTGTCCTTCTGTGATTGACTTATTTCACTCAGCATAATGTCCTCCAAGTTCATCCATATTGTGTGGTGTTGTGCAGACTCTACATTATTCTTTAGTGCTGCATAGCATTCCATTATGTGTGTGTACCATAGTTTGATCATGCACTCTTCCGCTGTAGGGCACATAGGTTGTTTCCATCTTTTTGCTATTGTAAATAGTGCTATGATGAACACGAGAATGCATGTATCTCTTCCTAACCTGGCTCTCACCTCTCTAGGATACATACCTAGTAATGGGATTGCTGGGTCAAATTGGTATCTCCAATTCCAAATTTCTAAGGAATTGCCATATTGCTTTCTACAGTGGTTGTGTCACTTCACAGTCACACAGGCAGTGTATGAGAGTCCCACATCCCCAACAGCATTTGTTATTTTCTGTCTCATTGCACCTTGCCATCAGTGCTGGGGTGAGACAGTATATCTCATTGTTGTTTTGATTTACATATCTCTGATGGCCAATAATTGTGAGCATCTTTTCATGTATTAGCTGACCACCTGAATATCCTCTTTGTGAAGTGTCTATTCATGTGTTCTGCCCATTTTTCAATTGGATTGTTAATTCCTTTGGTGGTGAGACATTGGAGTTTTCTATCAATCTTAGAGATAAGTTCCTTGCCAGATATGTAATTATCAGCAAATATGAATTTGTTGTTATCATTTTTGTAATGTGCTTTTTCATTGTGTCAATTTCTTTGTTCCATATAATTTTCTATGCTGAGCTCATTTTGTTTATGAATCATATCACTTCCTTCATTGCTATTGTTTTAGTATTTGCTGAGTATTTATGCTGGTCCTCTTTTTTATTTTGATGTGAAGATTTATCATTTTTCTTTGAGGTTACGCTGTGATTTATAGTTTTCTTCCCAAGTTTAGAACACTCCTTTCTATCTTGTAGTTGTCTTGACTCCCTTACCATCCAGAAGTTTTGTAACAGCACAGATTTTTTCCCTCTTTTTGGTTTGTAGTTGTCCTTATTTGTCAGTTGGTGCCTCTAGTTCCCTGTTTACAATCTTGTAGGCTTATTTACTTTGGATACTTCCATACCTGGGTTGGTTTCTGGGTTATATCATCAAGTGTGTTAATCATCAGTTGTTGCTTGTTGTTGCTTCTCTGTCCAAAGGGCTCCCTTTAGCATCTCTTGTAAATTTGCTCTGGTTTTAACAAGTTCCCTTAATTTCTGATTATCTGGAAATATCCTAATTTCACCATCATGTTTGAGGGACAATTTTGCTGGGTACGTAATTCTTGGTTGGAAAATTTTCTCTTTCAGTGTTTTATATATATACCATCCCACTGTCTTCTTGCCTGCATGGTTTCTGTTGAGAAATCCAAGATTAGTCTTATTGGTTGCCCCTTGTAGGTAACTCTTTGTTTTTCCTGTGCTGCTCTCATGATTCTTTCTTTGTCTTTGGTTTTGGTGAGTTTGATGATGATACATCTTAGTGTTTTTCTTTTGGTGTCTATCCTGTTTGGAGTTCGTTGGACTTCCTGAATGGATATATTCTTATCTTTCATCATATCAGAGAAGTTCTTCTCCAATGAATCTTGGACAATTTTCTCAGAAGTTTCATTTTTCTTTTCCTGTTCTGGAATTCCAATGACAAGTACATTATTACTTTTTATGGTATCCCACAT
>NW_006921818.1:1035339-1040027 GCF_000298275.1 Orycteropus afer afer | reverse complement strand
TGCAAACCATCAAAATGGCTGCACCCTCCAGACAGCAGAAAGTCCACAGCTCACATTGTCTCTCTCCTTGCTGTTTCCCTTCCTAGTCACAGGCCACCAGAGCAGTTGTCCCTATAGCTCTTGGTGACCAGGACTGATCTTTAGGTCAATTCTCAGGTCTCAACACCACTTGGAAGTATTCAGGCTATTGGTCTTGTCAGAGTAACTGACAGTCCACAGCTCAGACCATCTCTATACCCACTGGCTTTGTGCAGGTTTTTCCACTAGTTGGTGCCTAATCCACTTCTGTATAGTTTGTTTCAAAGCTCAGGTTTCCAGGATTATCTTCTGTATCTCTGTCAATTTGTTTTTTCTTTTTTTGTTGTTGTTGAAGAGGGTCTGTGTCTCTTGTCTGAATAGTCCTCTATCTTACTGGAAGTCAACTATTCATTTCTTATTTGTGTTACAAACTCCATTTTTAAAGAGACAAACATAGCCAAGAAGAGCTAAATGTGATAAAGAAATGCCTGGTATTTAAAATAGTACTTTCCAAATTGTCCACAGAGAACATAAGCTAATGACATTTATCAGAATATGTTTCAATGTTAAAAATGCAGGCAATAAGCATTAATCTAGCCCAATGACAAATGCAATCCAGGAGGTTTTTTTTTGTTTTGTTTTGTTTTCCTTCTTTGAATGATTTGAAGGAATAAAAATGATTTTTATTTTTCATAATCTTATCAGGGACACAAAACACTATATAAAGAAAACTACAAGACACTACTGCAAGAAACTATAAGAGACATACATAAATGAAGGACATGCAATCCTGATCCAAACTCCATTAACATTTGTTAAGGATAAGGAAAAACCGTTAATTAATACCAGTTGTAAAGAAAAGAGAGCTCAGATAAGCAAAGCACTACTGAAGAAGAAGAAAGTAGGAGGTCTCATGCTCCCTGTCCTCAAAACCTACTGTGCATCCACAGTAGTCAAAACAGCCTGATACTGATGTCACAATAGACACATAAACCAGTGGAGTATAATTGAAACTCCAGAAACAAATCCATCCACCTATGGACACCTGATCTTTGTCTAAGGGCCAAAACCCATTAAACAAGGAAGAGATAATTTATTTAACAAATGATGCTGACAAAACTTTATATCCATTTGGAGATAAACAAAATAAGATCCATACCACACATAAGACAAACTCTAGGTGGATCAAAGACCTAAATGTAAAACCCAAAACTGAAAAATTCATCAAATATAAGATAGGAGCAAACACAGGGACCCTAATTTATGGCATACATAGACTATCAAGCATCACCCAAAATGCATAAGCAGTAGAAGAGAAACTAGATGACTGGGACCTTCTAAAAATTAAATTCTTACGTATATTAAAAGACTCCTCCAAAGGAGTAGAAAGAACATACAGTCTGGGAAACAATATTGGGCAATGACATATCAGACAAGGGATAATCCCTAAAATTTATAGAAAACTTCAACACCTGCAGTGAATTGCTTGATGTGGCTCTTCTAGCCATTGTCCTCCATTCTGTGATGTTTTGTAAATCCCATTATCCATGCCTGTTTGGGGTGGTGTGGTAGTTAAGGTCAGGTATCAGCTTGGTTGGGCAGCTGGTAGTAATCATTCCCTATAATGACTGGCAATGGACACTGTGATGGGATTTAGGTTATTTCTGTTGGGGCAACACAGGTGGAATGTATCTTGAGTCCTGCCTTGCTGGAAGGTATAATTCAAATCACCATGCTTAGCTTCCTTGAGGGTATAACTACAAATCTGGGAAGATTCACCCTCCTCTTGCTTGGTTTTATGTCTTGGCTCATGCTCATCTCACCCCTGGATTTGGGACAGCAGCCATCATATGATCTGCTGATCTAGTTTCATCAAACCCCAACAATTGGGAAGATCCTCCAGACCTACTCACGGACCTGGAACTTCCCAGCCTGCCAGCCTCCACCACTTCTACATGAGATGAACCCTTGGGTGTCTGTGGGTTCTGTGAGGCATTACAGTGAAATACAGAACCCTAAGACTGGGGAAATTACTGGGAGGAGGAGGAGGAGGAGTTAATGTCTGAAATGATGGAGTGGTATGGTAGCTTGGACATTTGAGACATCTTTAACCTCCACCTCATAGGGACTGGCCTTATGCTGATCTTTCTGAGAGAAATTGTTCAAGCAACACCTCAACACCAAAAAGACAAACAAACCAAAACCAAAGTCACTGCCATTGAGTCAGTTTGATTTACAATGACCCCTCCCTGGGTTTCTGAGTGATATCTCTACAGAAGTAAATTGTCCAATCATCTTTCTGAGGAGTAACTGATGGGTTTGAACCACCAGCCTTCTGGTTAGCAGTCAAATACCTGAGACACTCCACCACCAGAGCTCTTTAAAAACAAATAATCCAACTAAAAATGGGCAAAGGACCTGAGCAGACACTTCACCAAAGAAAACATTCAATCAGTCAACAAATATATGAAGAAATGCTCAAGATAATTATTCATTAAAACCAAACTCACTGCCATTGAGTTTAATTTGACTCATAGTGACCTCTTTTGGGTTTCTGAGTTGGTAAATCCTTATAGAAGGAGTTCCTTCCACAGAGTGGCTGGTGGGTTTGAATCACTAACCTTCTGGTTAACAATCAAATAACTTAGGCACTAGGCCACCAGAGCTCCTTAATTATCCATTGTTGTTGTTGTTATTGTTGTTATGTGCCATCAAGTCAGACCCGACTCATAGTACCCCCTCCTTGCATTTCCGAGGCAGCATCACTACGGAAGTAGATTTTCCAGCCTTCCCTCCGAGGAGAAGCTGGTGGGTTTGAACTGCTAGCCTTCTGGTGAGCAGTCAAGTGCCTTAGGCACTATGCTACCAGTGCTCCTAATTATTCATTAGAGAGATGCAAATCAAAACAACAACGAGATATCATCTCAACTCAACTACAATAAAAAAATTCAACAAGACAGAAAACAACAAATGCTGGTGAGGGTTGGAGAGATTGGAACTTTCATACACTACTGCCAAAACTGTGAAACGGTACAACCACCATGAAAAATGGTATGATGCTTCCTTACAAAGTTAGAAATAGAAATACCATGTGATTCAGCTGTCCCTCTACTAAGAACATATCCTAAAGAGGTGAGATCTGGGTCATGAATAGATATATGCATACCCATGTTCAACACAGAACAATTTACAATAGCAAAGAGGTGGAAACAACCTAAGTGTCCATCAATAGATGAATGGATAAGCAAACCAGGGTACATACAAACAGTGGAATATTATACATTAAAAATTAATGGAGAATCTAAGAGTCACTTCATAAGTTGGATGAATTTGCAAGAGGCTATGATGAGTCAAATAAGTCAATCACAGAAGGACAAATATTGTATGAGTCTATTATTATAAAAAGCCAAAGAAAAGTTTACACAGGGAAGGAAAGTATCTTTATTAGTTACCAAGGATTCGAGAGGAGGGGAGGGGAAACTGCTTGCTAGGTAAGAAACAGGTGTCAATTTGGGTGAAAAGAAAGGCAATATAATAAAAGCATATGACCAGCACCATATCACTAAGGAAAAGGAAGACACAGAGTGATGCAGAAGAGGTAAAGACAATAATGGTGATTACTAATACATATACAATACTGCATTATCAGTAATATCAAACATTAATCTATGGGTGGATACAAAGGGAGACAGGTAAGAAGATCACATATTGTTAGGTAAATAGGAATGTACCAGTACCATACATAGGTTGAGCAGATGACATTCCTACATGTGTATTTGCATCTGTTGTAACAATGTCCCCACACAGTATAGAGCTAACAGAGGACAAAGTTAGGATAACTTCTTAGGCACAGCTAAGAAGCTTGAGGGAGTGAATCACTGGGACTGAGGGCTCAGGACCGTGCCTATGGGGAACATCAAGCTCAAGTGGCATAACATACACAAAAACATTGTTCTACATCCTACTTTGGTTAGTAGTGACTAGGATCTTAAAACCTTGTGACTGGCCATTTTAGATAACACTCTGTCTCTTTGCAAGAGGGAAGAAATTCAAAGACTTATGGAAACAATCAGTCCAAAAGACTAATGGACCTTGAGAACTTCAACCTGTATGACCCTGATACCACAAGAACTAGATGATGCCAGGCTACCATTTCCAAGTACTTGGAAAGGGATAAAAAATGGAGATCCTGGATAGAGTGGGGAAAAAAAATTGGAATAACAAAACAAACAAAAAAACAGGATTATTGGTATGATAAAGATTGGGGAAATCCCTGAGACTATGGTCTCAGGTTGCGCTTTCTGTGCCTTAGTTCTCAGCCACACAATAGATAGGCCTATGAGCTGAACAACTACACCAGGGAGATTCACTCCTTAGAAAACTAAACCACGCGAGACCAGAAAGTCAACATTTGTACATGGAGAAAGCTAGGAAGGCAGGCAGGTATAGGTTGGAAAGACACGGAAAGGGTGACCATAGAAAGGAAGTGGGAGGAAAGCTGTTACATTGTGTGGATTGTAATCAGTGTCACAAAACAAAATGTGTGTGAACTATTGAGTGTAAAATATATTTGTAGAATTTCACCTTTATCCCAATGTTGTTGTTGTTGTTGTTAAGTGCCGTCGAGTCGTTTCCGACTCACAGCGACCTCATGCACAGCAGAACGAAAC
>NW_006921818.1:1023456-1032764 GCF_000298275.1 Orycteropus afer afer | reverse complement strand
ATGGTTGTCTGATTCAAAATGGCCAAAACCAGTCCATTTTAGCTCACTAATGCCGAGGATATCAATCTTTATGCGTTCCATTTCCTTTTTGACAACTTCCAGTTTTCCTAGATTCATACTTCGTACATTTATCCCAATAAAATTTAAAAAAATAAAAAAAGAAAAGGAAATAAAAGAAAGAAATTTTGTTTTGCAGCATTAATGTATTTGCATGCAGTACCATGCAGAACATAAAGATAAATCCATTTACTTTTGTATACTTGTTTACCAACATGGTTTACTGAAAGCTGTTCAACCAAATGGGAGCAAAACAACTTTTATTGATATCCTTGTTGTACAATCAACTGCATAGATGTATAATACACTAGGCATGTTTTCTCAGTTTATTGAAATTTTAAAATTGTTTCATCATTCTACTGTATAATATTTGGAACCATACTGATCATCATTTGAGTTACAGAATGTGTTTCCAGAAAACATATGACATTAATTCAGGAAATGTCAAGCTTTAACGTACAATGACTATTATCCTAATCCCTATCTGTTCCCCATTAAGTTCTTATTAAAAAAAATCTTCCTTCTTAGTGTTATCATCTGGCATGTATTAAATAATAATTATAAACATTCCATGCTTTTGGGGAAAATCAACATTTCATGTAACTCTTTTTCAGATCGGGGAATCTTTTAAAGTTCAATTTTCACTGTGAAGCTGAATTGCACCAAACTATCAATAGCTGCCGTACTTTTTAAACATTAGAACAATTTTAAACCGAGAGACATTTGTTTACAGACCAGCAAGCTCTGTATGGAAATCAATCTAAATGTCCAGATCAAAATTGCATTTTTGAAAAGACATTATGCAGCAGAATTCATAATGGTATGAATGTTCTCCCTTTAGATGCCGTGAATTCAAAATTAGCCTGCAGTTTAGACATGGACAATTCAGGTACTTGGACTGAATTGTGTACGATTGCTAGCCTTCCTCAAATCTCTCAGTGCTTGACTTAAAATGAAAATAGTTTTCTAAAAAGAAAGTATCTAAGTGATTTTATTTTTTCACAAAGTTATTCAGGGTAAATGTAATTAGAATACAAAAAATGAGTTTATTTAGCTTATGTGAAATGCCTTTCACATTAATAAATAAATAAACCTTAACTTTGTAGGAGCTCTGGTGGCATAGTGTCTAAGGCATTTAACTGCTAATCAGAAATATGGTGATTCAAACCCATCAGCCCCTCTTGGGAAGGAAAATTGGGCAATCTACTTCCACAGAGAGACCACTCTGGAAACCCAAAGAGAGGTTGCTATGAGTCAGGATCCATTCTATAGCTGTGTTTAGTTATTTTTATTTATTTATTTATTTTTGGTTTGAACCTTAACTTGGTAGGCTACAGTAAAAAACTCAAAAAATTACTCATCTTCCATTTTTTTTTTTTATTAAACAAGAACAATGTCTGTTATACATTAAATTATTATTTTGAGGCAAGGAATTAGTGCAATATACAAGGGTAGAACTTTTGCTGAAAGTTCCTTTATTTTTATTTATTTATTTATTTTAATTGTGATTTTGGGGGAAATTTACAGAGTAAATTCACTTTCCCTACAGCAGTTCACATACACTTTGTCTCATGACACTGACCACAATTTACCACAATGTAACATAACAGCTCCCCTCCCACTTCCACCCCATAGTTACCTCTTCCCTGTGTCCATCCCTCCATGCACTCCTGCCCCCTGAGCTGTCTCCCTGTGCATAAGCAACCCCTCTTTTATTTTGATTTTTGAATTATTTACTTCACAAAACTAAATTTTATACACTGATTATCAGTGCTCATATGACCTTCAGACTTTTCCTGTTGTTACAACAAAATTCTGAAATCTTTAGATGTACATTATTGTTCACTGTAATTTATTTAAAGTTTCAGAACATGCAGTCATATGATACTTTAGTGTTTCTATAGTTTTTGATGTAGTGATTCACATATGAAGCTATGCACTATTTAGTTATGAATATTTTATTAAACTGATAGATTCCTTAAGGTGAATTTGAATTAAATGGACAGATGGGCATAAAATTGCACATAATTTGTTTAAAGAATGATTAAATTCTATCATGAAAAGAATAATTTGTAATTATTCCAAGTCTTAATTGATTTAGAAAAATTTATTAATTGTATGATGAATAAGTTTCTTTTTTTAGAGAGTATAAAATCATTTGTATAATCTAACTTCATGTTTCCCTACAAATTAAATTTTCAGTAACCTTTATTTTTCTAAATCCTAAGTCCATTAATTTCTAACAGAATCAATATGGCATGAAGAAAGTGAGAGACAAAATTAGAACAAAACAGCACATGCTTTCTTGAACATTCTTACTCAATGCTTCCAATGTTATTTTTTCTTTTTCCTTAATACAATTGAAAGAAAAATTAAAGTTAATAATAAAGCAAACAGCATTAATTTCTCTACTGAAGTGCCACAAATACTATATGCCTCTGGCAAAGCAATCAGGGAAGAAGAAGAAAAAAAAGAAAACTGTTTCTTTCTGAAACTATTTTTATTCTGTGACTGATTGCCAAGCCTTGTCTGACTCATTTTCTACACATTCACGTTTCAGTGCCTGTTGTGTATAACAGCTGTTGTTATTAAAACTACATAGTTTTTTGGAGCTTTTTTAGACTTTGTGATTCTTCAAGTAAAGTCCCAGTAAAAGTGTGCTTTGTGAAACAGTTTACAGAAGTATCGAATGTGCCATCACAGGGAAATATGAGAAAGGAGTTGAAGCCAACAGGTTTAGGATTTCTTCAAAGTTATGGTCAATGTTTAAAACCAAGAACAATTTATTCCTTTCATTGTATACAAAGAAAGCTGACAACAGGCACATATTCACACAAATAATTTTTGTAAAATATTTTCAAAAACTGTAAGTTTCTCTCACATATGAAACAAGATAGTATTTAGAGGCGCATACAAGCAAGTATAAATTTATATGTGTAAATTTGTTTTTATTGTTTGTCTGCTTTCTTAAAATATTTTAATTTACTGCCAATTAAAAAGAAATCCAGACTTAGATAAGGGGAAACCTTATTCAAAAAGACTTGCACTAGGTGGGGATATTTTGAGCTCAGGAGTTGCAAGTGTCTCAAACATCAACCAGAAAAAGGCTTCCATTTATAGGGAGTGATAAGCAGAAATGAACAATAAGTAAGAGGACTTCAGCAAACAAGGAGAAGTAAGCAGAGTGCATGATTTTTGTGTCTGTTTGGACAGAAAATCTCTCTAGTTATAATCAGTTGATTCTAGGGATAAGCTGATAAGAAGAACATGTTCTGCATATTCATGCTTGCCCAGGTTAGAGGAAAGCCAAAGTTCAGGGACCCGTGGAGAGGAAAGAAGCCTGATTAAAGTTTGGTCAACACAAACCAAAGGGAAGAAATAGGCAATTATGAACAGTTAATAACTACAATGACAAAATAATTGTGATTTGATTAACTTGTCACAATAATTAAGCAGTGAAATGCCAGTGACATTCATTATAATATCTGATATACTGAAGTTTGTGCTTGCAGTTTAAAATCTTAATCATGTTTAAATCTGTAATGCATATTGGTGATGGTTTTTACATGATTAATGTAAATAATATCACTAAATTGTAGATTTTAAAAAATGTTAAATTGGCAAATTTTGTGTTACATGTACTTTCATAAGGAGCTCTGGTAGCATATTGCTTAAGGCACTTGACTGCTAACCAGAAGGCTGGTGGTTCAAAGCCATTAGCCACTCCTCGGAAGGAAGGTTGGGCAATCTACTTCCATAGTGATACTGCCTCGGCAACCCAAGGAGGGGTCACTATGAGTTGGGGGCCAACTCCACGGCACATAACAACAACAACTTGTATTTTCATAAGATTTGGAAACAGTGAATTGGAACCCAAGAATTGTATCAGATATTTTTAATGTCTAATTTACCTGCTACCCCGTTCTACCCACTTCTGTATCCAATACATTCAGGCACCAGAGAGATGACCCAGGAATAGAGGAAGTTGAACCAGTGTAACATTTTTGTTCTTCAAGAAATTTTCCTTAGGAGTTCCGGTAAGACAGCAAATAGGCAGAAAGCATGCACAGACTCTCTTCAACAAAAAAAGCACAACCAATTAACACAGATACAGAAGATAATCCTGGACCCCTGAGCTTTGAAGGGAAGGATATAGAAGTGGACTAAACTCCAACTAGCAGAAGAATTTGGATGAAAACACCAAAAAAGGAGACATACAGAGCTGAGGTGTGGCAGAGATGCTGCTGGTACAGACAGCTTCGATATGGCTGAGTGGTGTTAGGACCTAAGAATGAACTGAAAAATCAGCCCTGCTAGCCAGGGACTGCAGGGAGGACTGCTTTGGTGGCTGGTGAATAAAAGGGGAAGCAGCGAAGAGGAAGGTGGGCTGAGCTGTGGATTTTGCCTGTCTGGTGGGTGCAGCCATTTTGAATGTTTACAAGTAGTGCGACCATTTTGGATATTTTAAGTGACAACATTCCAGATTCCAGGGACTTAAGGAGAGGCTCTACTTGCCAGGAACCTCAAGGACATTCCAGACCTGGACAACTGGAAAGGTGTGACATTCCCCTTGTTACTCTTACATCCCACACCCTCATGGTGAATGGAGGTATGGCCATTCCATCCTGGTCTGTGTGCTGGGATAGAGCCTGAGTGCCCTGCCCAGCCCTGATTTTTTTTTTC
This sequence comes from Orycteropus afer afer, assembly GCF_000298275.1. NCBI lineage: Eukaryota > Metazoa > Chordata > Mammalia > Tubulidentata > Orycteropodidae > Orycteropus > Orycteropus afer. The sequence continues at coordinate 1,028,024 of NW_006921818.1, read as the reverse complement.
TTTTTTTCTTTTCCTTAGTTTGTTTGTTTTTGTCTCTTTTAAAACTACTACTATTATTATTTTCTCCTTTTTATTTCTTTATCCTTCCCTTCTTAGGTTCTAGTTTTCATGTTTTTTTTTCTTTTCCCTGTTCCTGGTTGCATTTTTTTTTTCTTCTTTGTTGTTAACCTCATACCTTGTTTTACTTTTTGCATTTTTCCCATTTTTTTCTTCATTATTCTCCTTTTCTACCTTTTTTGTCTTGTTGCCCTCTCCCCAGATATTGATATTGTGTTTTTTTTTTTCCTTCCCCTTTTTTCTTTTTTGTTTTGGTTACTATTCCTGTGTAATTACATGGTGTACTTTTTGTCTATTTGCTTTTACTTTTTTTGATAGTTACTCAGTTGTTATTTTTGTCTAACTGAGTGGAAAACAGAAACAGTTCCCACACAACACAACTACATCCACACCTCCTGCAGCTTCACTTATTGAGAGCCACCACTTCCTTCTCCATCAACGGGCCAACAATAACGATCCACCGAAAAAAGCCTGACTTACCCAAGGCTGCTCTTCACAAATAGTTAACAGAGATCTAAATACAACAATGTATTGGAGACAACAGACCATCACAGTTCACACAAAGACACAAGATAAAATGGTAGAAAAAAGGAAGCAGGTCACAGACCCAGAACACAACCCTGAGGAAGAAGCAGCATTGGAACTCCCTGATAAGGAATTCAAAAGAATTATATTTAAGTATCTTCAAAGGATTGAAAGGCAGACCAAGGAAAACATAGACAAAACCCTAGGAAAATTTTGGAAGAAAGTAGAAAAACAAAAAGACAAAATAAATGAAAAATTAGAAATGATTTTTAATGTACAGATAGAAATCCAGAAGATTAATACTAAATTGTTAGAAATAGATAACACATTAAAAGGGCAAAGGAGTAGAATTGATGCGATGGAAGACAGAATTAATGAGATTGAAGACAAATACCTGAATACTTCTTTGGAAAGGGATCAGAGAAAAAAAGATCAAAACAAAATGAAGAAAACCTAAAGTTCATGTGGGATACCAACAAAAAGAATAACCTACTTGTCATTGGAATTCCAGAACAGGAAGAGAAACAGAAAACCAATGAGAAAATTGTCCAAGATTTGTTGAAAGAGAACTTCCCTGATATGACAAAAGATAAGAATATATCCATTCAGAAAGTCCAACTGTCTTGCTCTTGTGCGGTTAGAGGAGGTCAAAAGATGTGGCTTCCTTGCCCTTTTAGCAGTTGGTGTCAGAAGTGGTGGGATTTATTACAGTGGCTCCAGACTCATAAAAGCATGAAACTTTGTAAAAGAAAGAAGGAAGGGGCCTAGGAAGTGAAACTTTGGATTCTTAGATAGTTACTTTGTTTGGTGTTACCTCTTAAAGGAGATAATTGATCCAGAGGCTAGAGTCTTTGGTTACACCTAGCCAAGGCCCAAGGCCGTATGCATAGAATGGGACAGTAATCAAGGTGAAGAGATGAACCTGGAATGTCTTTAAAAGGATTATGTGTTTTCGATTATGTGTTTATCTGAATGTACTATGGCTATTGAATGTTCTCTTACCTGCTTGTACATTAGAAATGATTATGTGGCATGTGGATAACAGAGAGTGTGTAAGTCCGCCTTCAGCCAATACTTGATTGGATATGTTAAAAGGGTTAATAGAATTTTCCCAGAAGAAACACAGGCTTTTGTTTCAAAACCTATGTGTAGAGTGTAGGGGACATAGGTAGAAAACCTGAGCCCCACCCAGTACTACTGAGGGAACAGAAGATTTGCATTTGGAAGAGGAAAAAATAATGACTATTTGGATCTTTGAATTTTGAACAAGCAGACTGGTTTTGGGTGCACCAAGACAGGAAGGTCATGGTCCATGAGAGAAACCCCTTCCAGGACTGAAAGTTAAAAGAAGCCAGTGAGTAGTACACTTGTATGTTACTTGCTTGTGACCACCTGGGTCCACCTGAGTGGAAATGGGGAAAGTGCATCAAAGAAGAAATAGGCTGAGTAGGTACTCTTTGACCTAGGCCATGGAGGCTGGAGATGAGAGGAAGCACTGGCTGGTCTGAAGTGCAATGAGTTGTTAGCCTACAGGCATTGAAATAGTCCCTGAGGACTGAAGATATGAGAGAAGGTGCTGGCTGGTCTGAAGTGAAGGGAAGAGTATGACTCCCCAACTTGGAAGCTGGTACCCATGACCTAGCTGGAATGGCTAGGGCTGAGCTGATCAGAACCCAACCAAATGAAAAGGAAAATGTTTGACATTGAGCTGGTGTTAAGTTGCTGCAATTTGATGGCTTGCACTAGGCTGGACTTTGCTTGTTAAAGGATCCAGATGCCTGAAGTTTCCAAGTAGAACAGTAGATTATCCAGAGAGAAATAACCATGCTTGTCTCCTCAGAGTACTGGTTTGATAGTGATGGGCAAATTAGAAATTGGCTATTTAAAATGAGGGGAGATAAAGGCATGAAGTAGCTGGCTTACACACTTTCATGGGTGTGGTTATTCTTAAACTGATGGTGAAAGGGAAGTTAATTTTTGAAGTATAAAAGAGATGGGATAATGGCTAGAAAAGCCAAGGGGTGGCCTGCAGTGTAGTAAATTACCTGGTATGGCTTCTCTAGACATAAGTCTTTGTAAACTCTGTGATGGAATTTGCTGTGAGCAACAGAGGACCTTCTGATTGTAAGTTATCCACCTGGGGTATTTCTGTTGGGTGTGGCACAAAGCAATGTTCTGGGAGGTTCACTCTCTCTCAGGTGCTTAGAATTCTGATGTTATGATTGGCTAGTTTGGCCACTCTGCCAGGCTCAAAAGGAGGTCTCCTAGAGTCAGAAGTCTCTCTGTCTACTAGGTGAGAAGGTTGTACTGTTGAGAAGGAACATGATCCTGAGAGACACATGCTGCTAGGAAAGAGACACAAGAGACATACCTTGCTGAGAAAGACACCAAGGGACACACTCTTCTGGGAGAGAGACTGTGAGAGACTGTTGGGTGAGACAGGGAAGGCTGAGAGTTTTTTCTTGAACTTGAATTGTAATCCTGTGCTTCCTTAATAAACCCCATAATCTGTGACTTCTTTGTGGCCACTACAGTGAATTATTGAACCCAGGAGAGAGGTGGTGAGTTCATTGGGAGGAATGGTTGGTGAAAGGGCTAGAGGGAGGCAACATGCCTGGCCTTACATGAATAAGCTTTCGGCTACCGATGGTGATTCTGTCTTCCTTTTATGCGGTTAGAGGAGGTAAGAAGATGTGGTCTCCTTGCCTTTCTAGCAACATGGAATATTTTCCATGATAGACCATATGTTAGGCCATAAAGCAAGCCTTCATAAATTTAAAAACATTGAAATACTGCAAAGCATCTTTGAGATCACAATGCAATCAAATTAGAAGTCAACAATAGGAAGATCAATGGAAGAAGAATAAACATATGGAAACTGAACAACACGCTCTTTGAGAAAGACTGGGTAAAGGTAGAAATGAAAATTGAAATTCAAAAATTCCTTAAATTAAATGAGAATTAAGACATTACATACCAAAATCTTTGAGACACAGCAGAAGCAGTGTTCAGAAACAAATTTACAGCAATAAATGCACACATAAAAAGAAGAAAGGGCCAAAATCAACTTTAAACCAACATCTCCAACAATCAGAAAATGAACAGCAATAAAAGCCTACCATCATAAGAAGAAAGGAAATAATAATAATTCAAGCAGAAATCAATGAAACAGAAAATAGACAATAGAAAAAGTCAACAAGACCAGAAGTTGTTTTTTTGAAAAGATTAATAACATTGACAAACCACTTGCATAATTAAGAAAAGTAAAGAGGAAGAGAATATAAATAACATGAATAAGAGATGAAAAGAGTGACATCACAACAGAACCAACGGAAATAAAAAGGGTAATATCAGGATACTAGGAAGAACTGTACAACAACAAATTTGAAAATATGGAAAAAATGGACAGATTTCTAGAAACAGACCACTTATCTAAGCTAACTCAGACTTATGTGGAAAAGTTGAACAGATCCATAACAAAAGAAGAAATTGAAATGCTTATGAAAAAAATTGCCAACAACAAAAAAGTCCTGGCCCAGACCATTTCAATGGAGAATTCTAACAAACATTCAGAGAACTGACACCAATCCTATTCAAACTATTCCAAAATATGGAAAAGGATGGAATCCTCCCTAACTCATTTTATGAAGCAACCACAACCTTGATACCAAAACCAGGCAAAGAGATCACTCAGAAGGAAAACTACAGACCAATATCCCTCATGAATATAGATGCAAATATCTTCAACAAAATCCTAGCCAAGAAACTGCAACAACATATCAAGAAAATCATTCATCATGATCAAGTGGGGTTCATATCAAGTATGCAGGGATGACTCACGATTAATAAAACAACCAATGTCATCCACTACACAAATAAAACAAAGGAGAAGAACCTCATTATCATATTAACTGATGCAAGAAAGGCACTTGATTAAATCCAACACCCATTCCTGATCAAAACTCTCAGCAAAATAGGAATAGAAG
>NW_006921818.1:1016245-1018251 GCF_000298275.1 Orycteropus afer afer | reverse complement strand
AATCAAGTGCCTTTCTTGCATCAGTTAATATGATAATGAGGTTCTTCTCCTTTGTTTTATTTGTGTAGTGGATGACATTGATTGTTTTTCTAATGTTGAGCCATCCCTGCATACCTGATATGAACCCCACTTGGTCATGATGAATGATTTTCTTGATATGTTGTTGCAGTCTCTTGGCTAGGATTTTGTTAAAGATATTTGTGTCTATATTCATGAGAGATATTGGTCTGTAGTTTTCCTTTTGAGTGATATCTTTGCCTGATTTTTGTATCAAGGTTATGCTTGCTTCATAAAATGAGTTAGGGAGGATTCCATCCTTTTCTATGTTTTGAAATAGTTTGAGTGGGATTGGTATCAGTTCTTTTCTGAATGTTTTGTAGAATTCTCCGGTAAAACCATCTTGGCCAGGACTTCTTTTAGTTGGTAGTTTTTTTGATGACCTGTTCAATTTCTTCTTTTGTGATGGGCCTGTTCAACTTTTCCACATCAATTTGTGTTATTTAGGTAAGTGGTGTGTTTCCAGAAATTTGTCCATTTCTTCCAGATTTTCAAATTTTTTGGAGTACAATTCTTCATAGTATCCTGACATTATCCTTTTTATTTCAGTTGGTTCTGTTGTGACATCACCCATTTCATTTTTTATTTGTTTTATTTGTATTCTGTCCCTCTTTTCCTTTGTTAAATTTGCCAGTGGTTTGTCAATTTTATTGATCTCTTCAAAAAACCAACTTCTGGTCTTGTTGATTTTTTTCTATTGTCCTTCTATTTTCTGTTTCATTGGTTTGTACTTGAATCTTGATTATTTCCTTTCTTCTGGTGACTATAGGCTTTTCTTGCTGTTCTTTCTCTAATTGTTGGAGATGTTGGTTTAAAGCGTTAATTTTGGCTCTTTCTTCTTTTTTTATGTGTGCAGTTATTGCTATAAATTGGCCTCTGATCACTACTTTTGCTGTGTTCCAAAGATTTTGGTATGTTTTGTTTTCATTCTCATTTGATTCAAGTAATTTTGGAATTTCAATTTTGATTTCTTCTCTTACCGTCTTTCTCAAGGAGGGTGTTATTCAGTATTTATGTGTTTGCTCTTTTCCTGTTGATCTTCCTGTTGTTGGTTTCTAATTTGAAAGCATTATGATCATAAAAGATGCTTTGTAGTATTTCAATGTTTTTAAATTTATTAAGGCTTGCTTTATGGCCTAACATACAGTCTACCATGGAAAATTTTCACGTGCACTATAAAAGAATATATATTGTGCTGTTGTTGGGTGAAGTGCTCTGTAGATGTCTATAAGACCAAGTTTTTGGATTGTGTTGTTTAGCTCTTCTATATCTTTGTTGAGTTTCTTTCCAGTTGTTCTATCTTTCAAACAATGTAGTGTATTAAAGTCTCCCACTATGACTGTGGAGTCATCCGTTTGGCTTTTCAACTCTTTTAATGTCTGATTTATGTGTTTTGGGGCTCTTTCCTTGGGTCCATAGATATTTATTATGGTTATGTCTTCATGATCAAATGATCCTTTAATCATTATATAATGCCCTTCCTTGTCTCATATGGTGGTTTTTGTCTTTAAGTCAATTTGATCAGAAATTAATATTGCCACTCCTGCTCTCTTACAGTTGCCTTTTGCTTGATATATCTTTTTCCAACCTTTGATTTTTAGTCTATTTTTGTCTTTATCTCTAAGGTGTGTCTCTTGTAGATAGCATATTGATGGGTTTTGTTTTCTTATCCAATCTGCAACTCTCCATCTCTTGAGTGGTTCGTTTAATCCATTAACATTCAGGGTAATTGTTGATAAGTTTGACTCTGTTGCTGTCATTTTGTTACATTTTTTCATGGTGTCCCTTGTTTCTTTGTTCCATATTATTTTCTGTGCTGAGCTCATTATATATATGAGTCATGTTATCATTTCCTTTGTTGCTGTTGTTTTAGTATATGCTGAATATTTGTGCTTGTCTTCTTTTTTATTGTGATGTGAAGGTTTATCATTTTTCTTTGAGGTTACCCT